>NW_007232949.1:0-37314 GCF_000164805.1 Carlito syrichta | reverse complement strand
TTAGTTCATTCACATTCAGGCTAATTATTGAAATGTGAGAGTTGATCCCTATCATAAGGTCCTTTTGAGTTGTGTTCCTCTTTGTTTGTTGTCTTTCTTTTGGTTTTGGGGTTGGTTCATGTATGTTTTACTCTTTTTCTTGTACTCTTGTGAAGAACTTTGTTGTTCTTTTTTCCTTTTCTTCTGTGTTTATTACTTTCTTAAGTGTTTCTTGTGTAGGTGGTCTGGTGGCAGTGTAAGTTCTTAGGGATTGTATATCTGGGAAAGATTTTAATTCTCCCTCACTGATGACGCTTAACTTGGCTGGGGAGGTTATTCTTGGTTAAAATTGTTTATCTTTTAGAACTTTGAAGATAGGGCTCCAAGCTCTTCTAGCCTGCAGGGTTTCTGTAGATAAAGCTGCTGCTATTCTGATTGGTCTTCCATGGTAGGTGATCTGGCCTTTTTCTCTTGCTGCATTTAGGATTTTTTCTTTTATACCTACTTTGTTTAGGTGAATTTTTATGTGTCTGGGAGTTGGTCTTCTAATTTGTTGTCTTGCAGGGGTTCTCTGAATCTCTTTTGTTTGAATTTTCATGTCACTGATGAGATGAGGGAAGTTTTCTTCAATAATCACATGGAATGTTTGTTCCAAGGTGGCATCTGTTTCTCTTTCTTTTCAGGAAAGTCAATTACTCTTAGGTTGTTTCTCTTGAAGTAATTGCTCATCTCTTGAAGGTTTTGTTCTGTCTTTTTAAGCTTCTCCTCTATGTTTTTGACAGTTTGGGTTAGTTCCATATTTTGGTCCTCAAGCTCTGAGATTCTTTCTTCTGCTTGACTAATTCTGCTTTCCATGCTTATCAGTTTGTTATTTATTTCATTCACAGTATCCTTTACTACTGTTATCTCATTTATCAACTCCTTTCTAGTTTCTTCTTGTCTCTCCTCAATTCTTTTTAATCTCTCCAATAATGTCTTGATATCTAGGTTTGTAGCTTGAGACCAGTCATTCTGGGGGCTCTTCATTGTTTGCATTCCAAAGTCAGTTTTCTCAGTGTCTGCCCTTCCAGCGGTCTGAGAGAGACCCATGTTTTTCTTTTGGTTTTTCTTCATTTGTGTAGATTTTTCTCTCTCCTCCTTTCCCTCCCCTTCTTTAATTCTGTTTTTCAGGGAAGGTGGGGTTGCTTTTACTTCTTTTGTTCAATCTCCTGTTCTTCCTTATGAGGGTCCTCTGGCTTTGTTCATTTGGGGACTAGACTGTGTGTTGGAGGCTGTACTTTTTGGATTTTTGAGGTTTATTTCAGGTGGAAGCTGTTATTCAGAATCTGTCTGCGGATCCCAGTATCCACCAATGGTGTATGGGCACACTGGAACCCATTTCCCACTGCCTTACAATCTGTCCATGCAGCAGGGTTTAGGTTTGTTCCCTGGAACAAAAGGAAGTACGAAAAAGGAACATAATGGAAGAAGGGGGTACAGGAGGAAGTTAGAGGGAGAGAAGAGTGAGAGGGAAAACAGACATACATACCAACTAGCAAGTGAAAAAGAGACACAAGGCCAGAAAAGAGTGAACAAACAAAAGTGAACAAAATGAACAGTCAAAACAATAAAATAAAAAATCAAAGTAAGAAACCAGACTAGCTCTGGAATCTTTCCTGAGTGTCTAAAGTCTCTTCAGCTCTGATCTCTAGCCTCTCCCCTTTACTTTCATTGCAGGCAGATAGATTTATTCCAGTCTTGGATTGGTTCCCTTGGCTTGCTGCCTGAGAGGTTTGTGACAGGCCTTAGTTGCCTGTATCTGATTCAGCATAGAGGGGGGCCGTTTTTCTCCTGTTTAGTGAGGTTACCTTAGAAACCAAGGTGGAGGCTGCTTGTAGATGGCAGGGCAATGGAAATCTCTGCCTGAAAAATGGCTGAGGTGGGCAGCTCCTCTTTTGCGGATCCTTCTCTCCACCCATCCTTTCTCCCCACTCGTCCAGGTTCATGGGTGATCCATTATGACCGGCTGTGGTGGTGTGTCTCCCATGTCAGGCACCGGGGATCAGAGATACAGCTGGGCACTGGATCTGGTGTGCCGCCAGTGGCCTGGGATGGAGGAGGGAGCTGGGAATTCCCTCTTCTGGAGCTGAGAGTAGCTGATCAGCACCTCCTTAAGATATACTGTTCCCTTACACAACCACAGAGTCCCAAGTTGGGTATCTCAGCCAGAGCAGAAATCAGAGCTCCAATGGGTGGTGGTGTGTGATGACAGTGGCTTTGGGCCCCGCACAGGGCATTTCAGCCAGGAATGGAGCTGGTATCTCTGAGGTGCAGGCGCCTAGGGCCTCCTTGGGTGATGGCGACTTGAAATAGGGCTGAGTGGGGACCCAGAACTGGAACTCTGAGGAGTGAGCACCAGACCAGCTGGACTGGGAGCCCAGTCATGGAGGGAGCTGGCAGTGGCTGAGAGTCAGGTGGATCAGTGTAGCCAGCAAAAGAACCCAGATCTCCAGAAGGTGGTATCCCAGGGCCTCTACAGGTGGCCGCCGGTGGCTTGGGGCTGGGTGAGACATTGTAGCCAGGGAGGGAGCTGGGATCTCCACATGGCTGGGTCCCAGGGCCACTTATGGTGGAGCAGTAGCAGCTGAGAGACCTCAATAGCTGGCCTTGTGTGGGTTCAAGGGTCTCCAGGCCTTGGACCAGTGCGGCAGGGGGGTGGGGGAAGGAAAGTAAGAATCTTTTTGGGAACTCACTTTCGGAGAATCTCACAATCCTGCCTATGCCGTCACCATCTTACTGGAACTCACGAATTGCTTTTTTAATGTAAAACAAATATATTTGCAAAAGCTTACTGCAAAAATGTTTCATTTTCCCATCTTTTCTTAGTATTACAAAAGGATATACATAGATTTAGTGAGAGTGCTAATAAGAACAACGAAAGTTTATTGAGCACTTACCATGTGGCAGATAGGCTAATTTGTGTGTATTAACTTCTAATATAATCACAATATGTCTAAAGCAGGTTTGTTATTTTCCTTACTTTACAAATAAAGAAACTGAGGAAAAAGGATGTGAAATAACTTATCCAAGGTTCTTTTTGAAATCAGGAGTTCTAGCTCCAGAGACTTCATACTTAACTCTTAACTTGTACTTTATTTTGGTTCTTTGTTGTTGTTTTTTAAATGTAGAATTGCTGTTTCAACTTTTGTTTAAAATAGAGGGGTGAACATGCATTTATTTTTTGTCCCCCTGAAATCCCCATAAAATAAGAAGAAAAAGATAAAAATAAGATAAAACCACCAAGACAAAGAGAAAAGCAGAGAAGATAAATATATGAAAATGCTGGCAGCTAAAAAAAAGTCAACTGATTGGTAGCTAACTTACTCTTTGTTAATTAGCATGATTTAATCATTGCACGATGTATACATATATCAAAACACCACATTGTATCCCTTAAATATATACACTTGTTATTTGTGAATTAAAAATAAATTGGAAAAAACTATAAATTAGAAGAGAAAGATGGAGAGAGAGACAGAGAGTGAGTGAACTGAATCCTTATTTGGCAGAGGGGGAAGGTGAAAAACAAACAGATTTACACCTCCAGATCCCCAAAGGTCTCAGGGGTTGGTGACACCTCTGAAGGTGAAGAGTGAAGGAAGAGTTGAAAAATAGAAGAACTGGATGCAATTTTGCTTGAGAAACAGATTCCCAATGTCCCTCTTCTATTCTTATGCAGTTCTGGATTATTATTCTCAAGAGAGGTAAAACAGAGGGCCCTATTTTTCTCATCAAGAAGATTTGGCTAAATTCCTAGCCCACTGTTACCTAGAAGAGAAACTTACAGTCTATTATTAACAGAGCAACCAGACTGATCCTGATGAAATGACTGCCTATGTAACTGGGAATAAGAGCCAATGTTTTTAGAATTATCTATACCACACAATCTATGCTCCTATCCCCTCCTCTCCATGTCTTCTCCAACCTTTTACCCCACTACCTCACTCACACTGCATCCCCATAGCTCCAGAATTTCCTCTTTGATCTCGTCACCTACACTTCTGTCCCTCACTCATTCCACTTCAGTTACACTGGACTTCTTGTTCTTCCTCAAACATGGAGACCATTCTCTTCTTGAGTCATTTACTTTGTATCTCTTTTCTCTGCCTGGATATCATTGCTTCCCCAGATAGCTGTATGGTTCATTCCCTCACTTCCATAAGATATTTAATAAACTTTTGCCTTATCAGGAAAACACTTCCAGATCAACAAACCGAAAATTGCAACAAATCGAAAATCCCAGACCTCCTTATCTTTTGTTATTTCTTTATTTTTCAGTTTTGGCATCCTATTTAACTTCCCTGTGCCTTAGATTACTCACATGTAAAAAAGGAAAATAACAAAATCTACTTAACTTACTTTGCTTATTGTTTGTCTAACTGATAAATACTTGAAGTATTTAAGGTATACATATTGAAAGGAGTTTTAATCAACTACGAGAGAGTTTGGAGATACATTCATGAGTAGTACATAGAAAATTAAGGAAAAAAATCAATACAATTATTAACTCCAAGAAGCAAAAATTATGCCAGAAAGGAAAAGTAACCATAATATAGCCTATTTTCAGCTATAAATATCATTTACAAGTAAAAATAATGCAAATACTAGTTATTGATGTAATCCAAATTATGTTATAAAAGTGTTAGTATGATTGCATCTTGAAGGAGATAGGTAGCAAGTGATTCAAATCATTAGCTTCCATAGTAAGATATCAATAAACAATGTCTAAAAAGAAAAAAAATCTAGAAGTAGCAAAATAAACATTATTTAGGCTTATGGAGATTTTGACCTAAAAGGAAGAAGCTGAGGTGAAATTAATATAAGTAGAAAGTTTTTCTGGGTCAACCTTGAGGATTGCAACCTAGGAGTATAGATTCAAGTTGCCCTAAATATACATTCCAATTAGCAGCAGTTACAAGTGGATTTTTAAAGGCAAAAAAGAGGACAGGGTAGGATGGACTGATACAAAGTTTTCTGTCAGGAATTCTTATTGGCTTACAGAAATAACATTGATTAGTGATTGGCTATGCATAGTTAAGCTTTAAGGTGTGGGTTATAGTGTCCATTGTGGCATAATTCCGTTAATTTATAGCTACTTGTGGCAATAGCAAGCAGTTTCAAGAGAGGACTACATAACTCATGGGATGGGAGAGTAGGGCTTGAATGCAGTCTCATTTTAATGTCTCTCTGGGCCTGATAATTAAAAGGACTTATATTCCTCAGATAAAAGTTATTTTCTTTTCTCAGTTATTTTTTTAAAAGCTACAGTTGTTTTAAAGTGCTTGTCTCTATGGCCCATGAAATGTAGTGGCAAGAGAAGACTACTCTTTTTGTATGATTCACAGAACTATTTGATTCTTTAAATTATGTGATGAAGAACAAATATAAAGATAATGTAACTTAAATATAAAGAACAATGGAACAAATATAAATAAAACTACTGTTATATGTGTTATTACAGGTTGAACATTCCTAATCTGAAAATCTGAAATTCTAAATGATCTAAGATCTGAAACTTTTGAGCACCAACATGACACCACATGTGGAAAATTCTGCATGTAAGTACTTAACACAAACCTTGTTTTACATGAAAAATTATTTAAAATATTGTATAAAATTGCCTTTAGACTATGTACATAAGGCATATATGAAGCACACATTTCATGTTTAGATTTGGTTTCCATCCCCAAGGTATATAATTACATATGCAAATATTGCAAAATCTGAAAAAAATCCGAAATCCATAACACTCCTTGTTCCAAGCATATTGCATAAGGGATAGTCAATCTGTAATTTGGAAATGAAAGATTTTTCTTTGGTAGTTCAATATACCACATGACCTTTACTGATTTTAAACAAGCCATTTGTGCCTGTGTCACTGTCACCTCAGAGATCATGCTTTGAAAGACTTAGCAGAGAACCTGCTTCCCACCTTTTTTGAATTGTTTTCTGGGGATAATGCATATGAAAGGCAAAAATTCTAAACTCTTCGATCTTGGTTCTGATCCTATCTTCACATGATTTATAGGCAATCTTAGATAGCTTAGCTAGCTATCAATTTCTAGTTTTCTTTTTCTCCTTGTTAATAATCACTTAATTTAAAATACTGAAATGTTTTAAAAGAGACATCGGGAGGCATAGTGGGTGGTAAATATTTTGAAAAGGTTAGGAATGAATGCAGAAATTTATGTGCTGTGTTTATAGAAACCATTCTTCCATCAATGAGTTATATTTTACATGAAGCAATGTATAAGTCCTGCCTTTCAAGTAGCTACAAGTATACTCATTGTAGAAATAGCTGGGTTCCAATGATCATAACAATTGTTAGACCTTGGATTGAAAGCATAATATAAATATCACTAGTGCCATTGACTGTAGAAAAGTGTAATGATTAGCACTAAATTGTGCCTTGAATTTTTTTCTTTAAACTTTCAAAGATTTATATGAATTTATTTCTCATCTCTTTGTCTTGCTGAATTTAAAATGAAGCTGACACAAACTCCTCATTTTACAATATGTTATTGAAGTATCTATCTCATGCTGGTCTGAGTTACTTTTTCAAGAGCCCCCAGAGTTTACAGAAGGTATTATGATTTAGATATAACTTAAATTTTATGGAGACATTTAAAATACATTTCTGACTACATTCATCCTGAATTACTTACCATTTATTTTTCCAAGCCAATTTCACTGTGCCATGAAGCATACACATTCTTTGTGACCTACACATTCTTTTGTAACAGGCAGTTTTGGGTTGATGTTGCATGCACATATTTAACTTCACCTTGATCTTAATCTAGCTGCAATGATAAATCTGTAATTAGAATAACCTTTCAGTTTGTTAATTTGAGAGGCTAACATGGCATCCTGAATTTAATATTTACACTCCATCTACTTGATGTCATTTAGAAATTAGAATATCATGAAAGGTAGGACATGGAAGGTTAAAACAATCTAACCAAAGGAAGCAGAAGAGGTAAGTAATGTCAGGTACCAAAAATGAGCAGATTATAGTATGGAAAAATTGTGTTTCCAAAGCGTCTCAAACTGAAGATTCCAAAGAAAAAAATATATTTGATAATGTTATTTTCTCCTGACAGCCCAATGCTCACATATAAATCTACAGAGATGGAATTTTTCCCTAAGCAAAATTAGCTCTCCTGGCAGTCAGGACATAAAGGAGTTGGTATAAATATATTGTGTATAAATGACACTAATCAACCTAGAATCAATATCTTGAATTATGATTTTATAGGGCTGAGGCAGAAATTCTGTTTAATGAGATGATTTTCATGTCTCCTCCCTCTAAAAGGTAGAAGGCAGAATCATCCGATGAAAGCATTTTTGACTGGTTAGAAGAGGATTGAGTAAATGTGATACAAGTATATTCCCTAAGAGATAAACGAAATTACCAGGTTTTTATTAATAACAGGTGACTAAACATGGAGGCAAGTCTGGGTATCAAGGCAAATGATATAAGTCTGAGACTACATCATTATATGATGACTGAAAGTTGTGTGTGTGTTCGCATCTAATAATGGAGGTTAAAGAAAGCAGGGGAGAATGGACACACATGAGTAACACTGTTTAAATGGACAAAGTCACTAGGATTTTGATGTTTGGGGCCAGGAGTTTCAAGCACTGAGATGGGTTATTAAGCTTGCTTTTCACATCTTAGTCTTGATTTTGTTCACTTATACTGAGCTTTCTTTTGACCATTTTAATGTCTTAAATCAAGATACATAAAGAGGATCTAGACGAGCTGGGAAAGCAGACAGAAAGTAAGTTTTCTGGGAAGTAAGAAAAAGAGTAGGATTGGGATCTGTAGTGAGAACATCTTAATTTTCCATCAGTGGGGTCCTCAAGTAGAAACTGTCATGTGCCCCATTTCCTGTGGTGGGATTGCTCCCAGAGTCAAGACATGGGTGAACTGACACAGACGAAGGTTTGATGTAGGGGTCAAGGTGAGTAATGATAGGATTCATTGGCAGAGTCATCAACAGATATTACCACCCAGACATTGTCTTTAAGGTACTAACAATTGAACTTTTTCCATATGCTTAACTCACCATCTGTTTAAATATCTGTGTGTGCATTTTGTCAGCTCTCTCTCTCTCTTTTCTTTCTTGTCAGGTTCTCACTCTGTCACACAGGCTGAAGAGCAGTGGTATGATCACAGCTCACCACAGCCTCAATCTCCTGGGCTCAGGTGATTCTTCTGCCTCAGTATCCTGAGTAGCTGGGACTACAGGCGTGCACCACCATGCCCAGCTCATTATTGTTATTATTATTATTATTATTATTATTATTATTATCATTATTGAAGATGTGGTCTGGCTATGTTGCCTAGGATGATCTGGAATTCCTGGGCTCAAGCATTCCTCCTGCCTTGCCCTCCCAAAGTGCTGGATTATAGGTGTGAGTCACCATTATCCAGCCCATGTGTGCATTTTGGATGAGTGCCCCAAGTGTTTGCCTTTATAGGAGGAGGATCTATAGTATTTCTCATATTTCAAATACGTATTTTATTTGCTATGCTTTCCTGACAAATGTGAAAGTTTAAAGATATTTTGGTTTTCTTTTTTGAAGAGAAAGAATTGTGTGTGTATATTTGGAAAATATCACAACATAAAGTGTAAAAAAAAAGCTAAGTGAAAATTTCCAGGAACACATTACTATTTCACTTTTGATTTTTAATCTGCTTTTGTCTTATTTGACTTCAAAACTTTAGAGGGTACAAATGATTTTTGGTTACATGGATGCATTATATAGTGGCAAAGAAGTCTGGGCTTTAATTGTATCCTCCATCCCCACCTGTGCACATTGTATCCAATTGGTCATTTTTCCTCCCTACTCCCCTTCCCATCCTCTCCATTCTGAGTCTTGTCAGTGTCCATTTTATCATTCTCTATACCTTAGCAGTTCCTTAGTGTAACTCCTACTTATAAGTGAGAACATGCGGTGTTTGGTTTTCCATTCCTGTGTTACTTCATTCAGGATGATGGTCTCCAGTTCCATCTAAGTTGCTGCAAAAGACATTATTTCATTCTTTTTTTTATGGCTTAATAGTATTCCATGGTGTGTGTGTGTGTGTGTGTGTGTGTGTGTGTGTGTGTGTGTGTGTATTTATATATGTGTGTATATACCACATTTTGATCATCCACTCATCAGTTGATGGCATTTGGGTTGATTCCACATCTTTGCAATTTTTGAATTGTGCTGCAATAATCATAAGTACAGATGTCTTTTTGTACAACCTATGTTTATTTGGGTAGATACCTAGTAGTGGGATTGCCAGATCAAATGATAGATTTACTTTTAGATCTTTGAGAATCTTCCGTGCCAATTTCCATAGAGCTTATAATAATTTACACTTCTACCAACAGTGTATAAGTGTTCCCTTTTCACCACATCCATGCCAGCATCTATTGTTTTTGATTTTTTTTAAATAATGGCCATTCTGACTGGTATAAGATGGCTTCTTGCTGTACTGTTAATTTGCATTTCCCTAATGATTAGTGATGTTGAGCATTTTTTCATATGTCTGTTCCCCATTTGTATACCTTCTTTTGAGAAATATCTGTTTATGCCATTTGCCCACTTTTTAATGGGGTTATTTGCTTTTTCTAAGGCTGAATTGTTTGAGTTATTTGTAGATTCTAGATATTAGTCCTTTGTCAGATGTATATTTTGTGAATAGGGTGGATGGGGTATGGGGGGTCCTGCCATTTTTGGTCAAAAACTGCTGAACACTCAGCACAGTGTGGGCAGGTATGTTGTCATGGTGGAAGAACCAGTCACCTGTTTGCCATAATTCAGGACATTTCTTCTGCAGATCATGATACAGCCTTCTCAAAACTTTCAGATAAAACTTTGGTTGACCATTTGATCTGGAGGAAAAAATTCCGAGTGTACTACAAGGAACCTGCCGTCCAAAAAGATAATTCCGGGTTTCTTGGTTTCCCCCTGTATATAAAGAGAACAACAATAACAGGCTTAGTTAAATGCAAGATGATAGAGTTTGAATTATTACAAAGGGGAGGGATAAATTATTTTAGCCTGGAGAGTTACATGAACAAAAGTAGGAATACAGGAATGCAATGAGAAATGGATTTGTTTACCTAGAGTCCAGGGCTCGTATATGGGACTAGTGGGGGATGACATTTGAGAGGCAGATAAAAAAACCACTGAAAACTTGTAAACAGGGAAGTGACATGATAAAATTGATGCTGCCACAGTAGACACATAAGTCAAGTTAGGAAACAGGGTACTGAAGTAAAACAGGATGTACTAAAGATGATGTCAGTGGGAATGAAAAGAGAGCAAACATGTAACACATTTGAAAATCCAGCATAGTAGTCTTCAGTCTAGTGAATATGATGCCAGAAGGTAAGAGAGGAATCAAGGATCACTCTGGCATATCAAACCTCAGTTGTGAGTGAATAGGTGATATCTATACAAATGGAGAATTCCAGATGGGAGATAGTTTGGGATGATCAGTGATGAGGTATAGCTTAGATATATGCAGTCATGAAATTTGGGAATAGAAGAGTTTTAATTTATTCTAGCTTTATTTTTTCTCAAATTTTCATTATCAGCATTTAAAAATTTATGGACAAGTTTAAAGGTTAGTACACTAAACTCCTATATACCCAATACATCTGGATTCAACAATTTCCTTAAAAAAAACTGCTGGAGATTTAATAGTTTTTATTTTACAGCATTAGTTTTATTTGTCTGTCTCTCTCTATCTTCTTGACTGAATCATTTGAAAGTCACTTTCAGTTGCAGTAAAACTTCATTCCTTAAACACTTTAACATGCACCTCCTAAGACCATCAACTTCAATTTTGAAAGAAATTAAGGCCAAAGGTGTTTCATTAGATCTTTAGGTTGACCCCGACGGTCAGATGCACTACTCTTTTCTCCTATTCTGTAATACCTTTCATATTTATATATGATGTTTATTGCTTGGAGTGTTCAGACATGTAACCTAGATTCACACAAGTAAGAAACGATATTAGAAAGTATAGAAGAGGGTTAATAAGATTTTATGGACAGGAAGAGGTTTTGAGAGCTAAGAAAGGAAAAGATGAATGAAAATAAAACAGTGGAGCAGAGATTGTGTTTGCACAAGATAAATCTAATGATTGGATTCAGTGGTCTTTGGTGACATTGACATTTGACCATAAGTGGTTATATGGCCTTGGGTATTGGGAAGATAGCCCAAGACTATGTTCTGAGGTAGACTTTATGGACCACTTTCCTGAAACAACCACAGCTCCCACTGAAGAAAGCATTATTTCAGATTGATATGTAGGCATGACATGGTGGTGATATTATTTTACTAATAGCCTAGTAATCACAGAAAAATAATGATTGTAAGATTGTGAGAGATATGGGATTTAAGGGAATATTTAGGGTCTGCATCAAAGAAGAAGAGATTACAAGAATGACACTGTTGAAGAAACAAAGCTTGATATGAGAGATGATTGAAACTTTTGATTACTTTATTGTTATGGCACGGAAGAACATGGCTTTTTGGGAATGGACTCTCAGGGACCAATATGTAATATATATATATTCAAAATGGAAAAATCCATAAAGTATTAAAAGTTGCATGATAAATTGCTTTAGTTTATATATTTTAATGTATTTACCTTTGTAATTTGTTTTATATCTTTTTTTTAAGGGACAGATTTTGCTGGCACCCAGGCTAAAGTGCAGTGGTGTGATCATAGTTCACTGTAACCTTGAACTGGGCTCAAGTGATACTCCTGCCTCAGCCTCCTGAGTTGCTGGGACTACAGGCATATACTATCATGCCCTGCCAATTAAAAAAAATATTTTCAGAGACAGGGTCTTGCTATGTTTTCCAGGCTGGTCTTGAGCCCCTGGCCTCAAACAATCTTTTTGCCTCAACCTCCCGAGTTGCTGGGATTATAGGTGTGAGTCACTGCACCTGGTTATGTCTTTTACTCAGTGTTCATTCAGTATAGCCTAGGCGTTCAGAGAGTAAAAATTTGAGTCACATGAAAGCTGCCCTCCAAAAGCTTGTAGTCCAGGACATGGACTGTAAACTGGGTTGAATAGTATCCCAGGCATGGTGGCTCATGATTGTAATCCCGGAACTTTGAGAGGTGGAGGAGAGAGGACTGCCTGAGCCCAGGGGTTCAAGACCAGCCTGGATAACTTGGCAAGACATTGTCTCTACAATAAATTAAAAAAAAAAATTAACCAGATGTGGTGGCATGCACCTGTAGTTCCAGCTACTTGGAAGGCTGAGGCAGAAGGATTATCTGAGCCCAGCAGGTTGAGGATACGGTGGCTGTGAGCATGCCACTACACTCCAGTCTAGGTGACAGCGACTCAACTAAAAAAAAATGAGTCACACTGGTCTATAAGTATTCAGTCTTCTCATGGGTTTACTGAACTGAATGGACTTTGAATTACTGTATTTTAATAACAAGATCTGAATATGACCACAGATTTAAAGCAGGGAATCTGCTTGTGCCCTTCGATGCTGCTAGAATGCTGCATGATCTCTGTAACTGAGTGTTTTCTTTTTCCTTTCCTTTTTTTTTTTGCCAACAACAGCCATTTCAGACATTCAATCCTTGAAGACAATTGGGCAAAAGTACAATTTGGCCAATTTTGATTTTGTGTGGCTATGCCAGTTTGCTATGATGTCCTGCCAGGCATCCCAAAGACTCTAAACTACTCATTTTCCTAATCTGAGGCTTACCCTCCTTATCCAAATGCTGGTTTATGAAGACCACCATTGTAAGTTGCCTGTAAAGTTTATTTTGGTTTTGCTTTATTCAGTTTGAGTGAGCATATATCTCTTGTATTGAAAAAAAATTAACATTTATTGAGTACAAAGGTATAGAGCTGGCCCTGCTCTATATACTGGAGGATCATAGGATTTTACTGTGTTACATTCACTTAATAATTAGAAACGGCACTCAGGAAAACAACATTTTAACCATGGGGGTGAAAAATGAATAGAAGGCGAATGACCTCATATGAACAGGCAGACGATCCAATCAGCCTATAAAACCAATGAGGTGGAACCACCCCAACTGTGACAATGAATTAAATGGACAACACACTGTCCTGCAGTATTACACTCCCACTCTGAGATATTAACAAGCATAGCCACACCTGTGCTGGTCTCCTCTGTACTATCTAACCCACAATTCCTGGATACCTCCAAAGACAGCCAAACTATTCAGATATTTTTCTTTGCTCTAGCAGTTTATTGTCAAGGAAAGGGCACAGAAGAAGAAAATCTGGGTTTTCATCCCAGCTCTATGGCTAACAAGCTGTGTTACTTAAGTTCTGAGACCTCTCTGGACTTTAGTTTCCTCATCTGTAAAATATGAATAATAATGCCTATTTTGTAGGATATGAGGTGATGTTCAAGAAATAAACAACACCGTGTCTAGCACACAATACCTATGCCAAAAATTTAGTTCCTTTCTTTCCTCACTCTTTTCTCTCTTTTCCATAAACCCTAAATTTTCACCTGAAGTCATTGAGATAGAATTTCATGTATTTATTTTTGGTTTGGTTTATTCTTTGTCTTCAGTTGTCAAGGTGCATATAGTTTTCCCATGTCTCTTGCCCCTCATGGAGTATTTGATGTGCTAGAGTCATCTCACTTTAACCTGCTCCCAGTACACTGCACATATCAGTTGCTCCTTCAGATGTGCCCTTTGTCTTAGCTCCTGTGTCATACCTTCTCATAAACCCAGAGCATGCTTGAGTCAGGCTTAATAATAATATTAACAAATCTTATATGTTAAGACCGCTTTTCAATTCTTAGATGAATGGGGATAAGGAAATTGAAGAACCTACTTTAGAGGTATGGAATGTGCTTGTGGCTTCGATGGCTGAATTGGAACCAATGGAGGTAAAACTTTCAGGTGTCAACATTTATATATGTTTATAATTAAAGTTTGTAGCCAGGCTCGGTGGCTCAGCCTGTAATACCGCGCCTTTGGGAGGCTGAGGTGAGTGAATTGCCTGAGCCCGCGGGTTCGAGCCCGCCTGGGCAACTTGGCGAGACCTCATCTCTACAATAAATCAAAATGAGCCGGGCATGGTAGCGCACGCCTGTAGTTCCAGCTACTTGGAAGGCTGAGGCGGAAGGATCACCAGAGCCCAGCAGGTTGAGGCTGCAGTGGCCGGGTGCGGCCATTGCACTCCAGTCTGGGCGACAGTGAGACTCCAACTCAAAAAAAAAAAAAAAAAATTAAAGTTTGTAGAAGCACCTGGCATTGCAAATATCATAGGGAGCTATGGCTTATAAGTGGGGGGTACAGGTATGTGGGGCAATATGGTATAATAAAGCAAAGTTAATGGCTACCTTAATCATTAGCTATGTAAATTTGGGGGGAATTTATGATCTTCAACTTCCATATTTTTTAATATGTTAAAAAGACGATGATGATAATTCTGGTCTGGAGTATGGTAAATGAATTAATGGTTACAAAATAATTAGCATAGTGCCTGGACCTTAGCAAGTATTCAGTGAAGATGGGGTGTTACTGTAATACAAAGTATTCAAGAGCAACAAGCAGAGTCATGGAGAAAAGCTGGGAGAACCAGAGCTCCTGATTGGATTCAGTTGACTTAATCATCTTTCTTTGTTTTCAATATGGACCAAAATCTGTTAGCTTCATTTGTTGATTGTAAGTACTGGTTTATGACAATTAGTTTCCAACCAGATCATTTTCTGTTTTTTTTTTTTAATCAACCAGATCATTTAAAATGGTTTGATGGTGCTATATTACACAGGAGACATTTGCCACATTTAGCTAATGTTCTCAGCATTGAAATAGTTTATAGCTTTTAAGAATGTTATGTTTAAATTTATTAAAATTAGAAAGGAGAATAAAGTAAATGCATATTCCTTACATTTGCTAAGGGGATAGATTTTGAATAAAACATAGCTAACTGTTGTCAACTCTATCTTTTTAGTTTGTGACTCAGGACATAGAATTAAGTATATAACAACTTCTAGCTGATTGCTTTGAAGGTTTACTAGGTAACAACACTCTGCTTTGGTGTGTGAACTTCATGTTGCTTGGTTTTATATTTCTAAATATTATTGTTTTGTGTTAGAATTTCCTTGTGTCAACGTTATAGTTACCCACTTTCATTCCAGGCCAGACTAACCAATGCTATGTGGAAAAGGAAAGGTGCCATTTTTAAGCATGCCAATAACTGCTTCTATCACAAGAATTGGTTTGAATACAACAATGCTAACCTTTATTTAACCCTGCTCAGAAAAATCAATTCAGCATTAACATCTCAAAGCTTGTCATTTCCTTGATATTGTGAGATATTTCTGTGGATCCTTGGGAACCCAGATAGGTCAGCAAGAGTCCTAACCCCTGGGGCTACAGTCATCCCCTAAGAGTGGTGGGCTTTAAGGTATTCCAAAGATGAATACTAACGATGAGAGGCTGGAACTCCTTGTGCTTGCATGCCTAGATGTAAAAGTAAATTAGTCAATCTCCCCTTCCCTCTTCCCTCTTCCCTCCTCCCTCCCTTTCCTTCCCTATGCTGGCTTCTGTTTTATTAAATATAATTACTTTTCATTAAAATCTTTTTTTTTAAAGTCATAAATAAATTGTGAAAGAGTCACTTCTTTTTAAGTATCTGTGGTTTGGTTTCTTGGTATCTACGGGACCCTGAGTGAAATTTTTGGCAGGTGAATATATATTTATAAGCATTCTGCTTTAGTCTGGCTGCTTCCCAAATACTCTCATTCCCTTATCTTAAGAATTCATCTTTTGGCGGTGGGGGGATGGGCCTTCAAAGGATCTTCAGAATAAGAACTTAAGAGTGATGTATAGCAGAAACAGTAAAACTATTTCAGTTCTAATGAAACCCTCTGTTCACTTATAAGCCAGGAAGATTAGGAGGGGTGAATTGAAAAAGTAAGGTTATCTCCCCAAGTGACTTTACCAACCTCTATTGGTAAGTCTCTACAATGGAAAAGTAAACCTGGACTACAGGAAACAGGAAGATTATTTGTGGTGCCAGAGAAGATAAACAAAGTTTGCAACAAACTTCCAGGCACCAGGCCTAATATGGAGAGATGCTGTATCTGGGTTAAGTAAAATAGCTACTCATCTGGCTGCGCCAGTGGAGTTGCCTTCTGTAGTTAAATGTGTGAACACTTGCTCTATATCTTGGTGATTCCAAGGTGGTTCCAGCTGCAAAGTCTTTTATAATTAATTGCATGTGTATTGCCATTCACTTGGGAGGCAGGTGATTACTTGCCTGGGTGTTACTCTAAGACATTACAATATCAATAGCACTACTGATTTTAATTAAAACTTCAAAATGTATGCCTGCTGAAATACTCATTATTGCACCCTTGATTATATGTGAAAATTCAAAGTCTTCTGTGCTTATTTTTTTCATATAATAATACTAAGGCCAATTAGCAGGAGGCAGACATTGCAGAATAGTTTTCTTTTTTTTATAAGACAGTGAAATGAGTGTGTGTTTGTGTGTCTGATATTTTTGATGTTATTCTAATTGGACTTTTCCTCTGGAAAATGGGAGAGGAGAGGTAAAAGGGCAGAATGAATAATCTGTTCATTGCCAGTTAATTGCATTCTGATCTTGGTGTAAGTTCTGAAAAATCCAGTAGTTTTGGTCTTTCTGTAAAATATATTGATTTTTATTGTAAAGTCATCCCTGGATTTATTTAATAATATATTCAGAGGAAATAGAAAGGGAAAGGATGGTAGCACGGCAAAATAATAGAGGAAAAACTTTGTGAAATAGACAAGCTTTGGATGGGGTTGTTTTAGATATAGAGATGTTTTAAGGCATTCTGTGGTTTATTGGCCAAATGTATCAAATGAAAATTCCAAAGGATCATGGAGATGATCCAGGCTAGTTCCTTCATTTTACAGACTAGATTCATAATCATTCTTTCTGGTAAGTAGTGTTTGATATGGGAGTGAAGAAACCCTCAATATGGTATACTATCTCATTAAATGTAACATTATTATTTATTTATTTATTTATTTTTTTGAGTTGGAGTCTCTCTCTGTTGCCCAGACTGGAGTGCAGTGGCCGCTCCCGGCCACCACAGCCTCGACCTGCAGGGCTCTGGCGGTCCTTCCACCTCAGCCTTTCAAGTAGATGGAATTACAGGCATGCGCTACCATGCCCGGCTGATTTTTTGATTTATTATAGAGATGAGGTCTTGCTGCCCAGGCGGGTCTCGAACCCACGGGCTCAGGCAATCCACTCACCTCAGCCTCCCAAAGGCACGGGATTACAGGCTGAGCCACCGAGCCCGGCAACATTATTTTTAAAATTCAAGTTTTTCAAGACTTTCAGCCAAAATATAGAGAAAGGTGTGTGTGTGTGTGTGTGTGTGTGTGTGTGTGTGTGTGTGTGTGTGTATGAAAGAGAGACAGAGTGTTTATAGCATGTCCACAGGCTGAGCCACCGAGCCCGGCAACATTATTTTTAAAATTCAAGTTTTTCAAGACTTTCAGCCAAAATATAGAGAAAGGTGTGTGTGTGTGTGTGTGTGTGTGTGTGTGTATGAAAGAGAGACAGAGTGTTTATAGCATGTCCATAGTCTTTGTAGCCGTGTTTTGCTTTCTGACGTGGAAAATAGGGTTCTGAAACTTGGTGAGAAGCTGACCATTAAATTATTGCTGCTGTTTTTGAAAAATGTTGATTGCACTGTGGTTTTCTTACCCCAAAGCCCTTAAAGGGTTATGTATTGTTTATAGTTTTGAAAGTTTTGGTGACTCCAGTAGGAACATTTGTAGTGAGGTTGAATCATACTCAGGATATCACTTTTTTTTTTTTTTTTTTTTTTGAGTTGGAGTCTCACTGTCACCCAGACTGGAGTGCAGTGGCCTCTCTCAGCCACCGCAGCCTCGACCTGCTGGGCTCTGGCGATCCTTCCGCCTCAGCCTTCCAAATAGCTGGAACTACAGGTGCACACTACCACGCCCGGCTAATTTTTTTGATTTATTGTAGAGATGAGGTCTCGCCTGCCCAGGTGGGTCTGGAACCCGCGGGCTCAGGCAATCCACTCACCTCAGCCTCCCAAAGGCGTAGGATTACAAACTGAGCCACCGAGCTCGGCTAGGATATTACTTTCTTACTGGGGAAAGCACAATAAAATTATTGCAGTAAAATATGACACTACAGAAAAATAACAATACACAGTTTTATTTGAATAGATATTTAATGCCTAAGCAGTACAAACTGGAACAGGTAGGCTGCAGTATTGCTGCAGATTTCTTTACAGAAGAGAAAAGCTAGTCTTGATTACTTCGACTCTATGCTGACTCTGGAGAGTGGTTTCAATTAAAACTCTCCCCCTAGCTTAAGAGACAAATCTTTTTCTTCTTTATTAAAGTTGGTTTGAAGATGAAACTTTTGAAACCAGGAGTCATATCATTAAGAGATTAGACTTTGTGTTTGGAAAGAAAAGATAAAAATCTAGATTTCCTTTGTAGGTTTCAAGTGAAAACAATACTTTAATTATAACAGTATTTGTAGGTAAGAAAAGCAAATACCCAGAGCAACGGGACCTGAGATAGAAATCAAAGTAGGAGCTCAGACTTGATCTGTTTTTTATTTAATGACTTGGGGCAAATATCATTCATCTTTTTGAGGCAGGGTAGTTAGTGTAGGTTAGACATAGATAGACACATTTGTTGTAGTCAGTTTTTAGTTTAAAATAGGAAGCAACCAGACATCTTGTTTGCAGGCTGGACTCTTCCTACAGGCTCAAATGTGGACCTAGCAGTCTACCCCAACCCCTCAGCTAATCAAAAGGAAACCCCATTAGCCCAACCTTTCAGCTCATGGTTTAGCATAATAATCATTAAAAATCCTTTAAGTTCTTTGTTGAAGGTAAAAGATTCAACCCCATCTCTTAACTTATCAAGGGTGTAGAAATGCTAATCAGCCCACCTATTAGCCCATGAACTTGTATATTCCCAAGTCTGACAAGTCTCCTGTCAGAGACAAAATGTGTGTTCTGGGAAAAATCCACCTATCAGAGGCAGAGAGATGGCAATCTTGCCACAATAGATATCTGTAGACAACCCTCTTTAATATATTAATTATTGTGAAAATATATCTAGCTTTTAGTCAAGAGCAAAAGTGTGGTCTTTCTTTTTCAAAAGACTAGCCCATGCCAGCTTTCTTTTTAACATGAACCTCTTTCTTCCCCTTTCATACTTTCACTAATAAACTCTATTTTAAAAACTTCACTGGCTCCTCTGAAATTCCTTTCAGTGCTGAGTGAGAGCCCATGAACTTTATACCACACCCACCCAACAACATTTTGACTTCAATCTCTTAACTACATTTGTGACCTTCTTCTCTCAGTGTAAGCTCCTTTTCTTCCATCTCTTGTACCAGAATTTCTTTTCACTAAATGACTTGTTTTCAGGATGGCATTGAACATTGAAAAATTCCTTGATTATTTACTTTGCCCTTAACTTGAACCCAATTTAATTCCCAGTGTTGAAAAATTGCTAGTCATCCTGCTGTTTCCCAATAGATGCTTCTGACACTTTGTCTTTAGACAGATTAGAATTTTCCTTTATTTTTGGAAGACTTCAAAGGAAGTGACAATTTGCTCTGCCTTTTATTTTATTTTATTTTATTTTATTTTTTTGAGTGGAGTCTCACTCGGTCACCCAGACTGGAGTGCAGTGGCCGCTTCCGGCCACCACAGCCTCGACCTACTGGGCTCTGGTGATTCTTCCGCCTCAACCTTCCGAGTAGCCGGAATTACAGGCATGTGCTACCACGCCCGGCTGATTTTTTGATTTATTGTAGAGATGAGGTCTCGCTGCCCAGGTGGATCTCGAACCCGCGGGCTCAGGCAATCCACTCATGTCAGCCTCCCAAAGGCGCGGGATTACAGGCTGAGCCATCGAGCCCGGCTTGCTCTGCCTTTTAAACTCATCCTGATACTCAACAACTCCTAGGCTTGCTTTCTTTTTGTTTTTGAGTTTAATATTTACTTACATTTTTAGGTAACATTTATATGCAAAGAGATGTGCAGATCCTAAGTGTAAAATTGTATAAGTTTTGACAAATGCATGAACTCCTAATGAGGATATATAGAGCTTTTCCATCAACCTAGAAAGATTGTTCATGAATCTTTTCAGTTAATCTTCATAACAAGAAGCAGTTACTTTTCTGATTTTTTTCACCATAGATTAATTCTTCCTGTTTAGAGTTTCATACAAAAGGAGTTATGCAAAATGATTTTTTGAGTCCAGATTCTTTTGCTCAGTATAAGATCTGTGAGATTCATCATGTTGTTGCCAAAATCACTAGTTGGTTCCTTTTTATTGCTGAGTAGTAGTCTACTGTATGGATACATCTTAACTTGTTTATACACTCTCCTATTGATATTTGGATTGTTTCCAGTTTTTGGCTCTTACATATAAAGCTGCTATGAACATTCCTATACAAGGTTTAGTTTAGTATTTCTTTTTTTCATTTGACTCATGTTGGTAGGTGGTCTCTAAGGCGACCCTCAAAGATCCCCACCTCCTGGTATTTATGCCCTTGAGTGTAAATTGGATTAATTGATTCAATTCCAGTAAATGGAATACAATCAAAGTGATGAGATGCTACTTCTGAGGCTGGGTGCTATCTCTTACTCTTTCCTGGCCTACTAACTCTGGGGAAAGCCAGCTTTCACTTCCTGAGGCAACCCTAGGGAGAGGCCCAGGTGAGTGAATTTGAAAGATGATCGGTTGAGGCCTTGCCAACAACCATATAAATGAGCTCAGAAGTGAATTCTGTCTCTTTGGAGTCAAGATGATGGCAGCTTAGGCTGACACCTTGATTACCACATCATAAACGACTCTGAACTAGAACCACCTAATTAAGCTGCTCTTAGATTCCTGACACCAAAAAGATGTGAGATAATAAATGTTTGTTGTTTCTGGCCGTTAAGTTTTGGTGTGATTTCTTACACAGCAATAGATAGCTGATATAGTCCACTTAAATGACCATGGTGTGGTTTTAGATCAGTTCTTCTTTATTGATTCCTCAGTAGAGGATAGTTCACTAGGAGCTTTGTAGTCTCTCAAATCCATAGCTGGTAACAGAAGTTAGGATTATCTTCTATAAAGAAAATTTTATGTAGTTTCTTCATGCATTTTTGGAATGTGGCTAAACTTTTTTTCTTAAAATGGAATTTTTTTTTAAATTTTGAAAAACATAAGCTCATCAAAATATTCAGTCAATAAGGAATGAAGGAAAAATGAAAATCATCTATGAAATCACCACCTTAACACAGTCTCTATTAAAATTATATTGTTTATTTCCCTAGATTTTTTCAATAAAAACATACATACACATGAGTATGTACACATTTTCAAAAATAAAGTCATATGAGACATACTTTTTGAAATTTCCTTTTTTCCCCTTCACAGTAATAAAGACTGATCTACATAATCATTTTAATGGCTTTATATTGTCGTTATGCATCCTATTCTGTGCCTCTGAGTTACATTGTCTTTTTCCCTGCTTTTTTTTTAACAATTATAAATAGTCATTGATAATCATCCTTGTTCATTAATCTTTGCACACTTACCTAGTATTTCATTAGCATACTTGCTCAAGCATATATTTCTAGAAGGGTGTACGTACACATTTAAGGGCCTTGGATAAATATTAGGAAATTGCCATTCAGAAAAATTAGACTCACTGATAGAATATGAGAGTATTCTTCTCCTTATAACAAGCTTGATAACACAGTATTGTTAAGCTTGTTAATATTTGGCACTGTGATGAACAAACATACTGTCATCTTAGTATGGATTTATTCCATTGAAAGTGAGATTGAATATCTTTTTATAGTTTTCTTGGCCATGTACTTTGTGAATTGTTTATATCTTTCATTAATTTTTATATGATGGGAGTATACTTTTTTCACTGATTTAAAAGTTCTCTCTATTATATAAAACACATTTGTTTGCTACCTTTAGTCAGTCATGTATTTATTTTTCTTTTTTAAAGGGATTTATCTCTTTTAATCTTTCCTCCTAAATCAATCCTCCATTTCCCCTTAATCATTCTGTAGCTCCTCTCTGAACTCACTACTGCCTTGGCTGCTGCAGCCTGTGCCTATCTTTCTGGAACTCTACTTATTTTTCATAATGTATTTTGATCTTTAATTTTGATAATGGTGAACTAATTGACTATAAAGAAATTTTAAGTATTAAATTACTTATATTTATCATTTTAAAAATAGCTTATGGCTTTAGCATAATGCTTAATAAGTCTTTTCCACTACAATATTATAAAAATACTTCATTATTTATGACTTTAAAATTATTAATATTTACTTTTTACACTTACATATACAGTTCTTTTTTACATTTAAAAAATTGACCATGGCTATATTTTTGTATTTGTAATTTTTAAATAATTTGGAATTTATTTTACATGTGATGGGAAATAGGGATCTAATTTAATTTTTTTTCCTAAACTTTTGGATAATTATCCCAACATAACCAATTAAATATTCCTTCTTTATTTACCAATAAAGTTAAGTTTACCATCATCACTTTCTAAGTAATGTGCATTGTAAATATTTATCTCTCCTCACATATCTCCTTCAGTACTGATTAGACTTCTATATGTCTTAAAGAAAAAAAATAACAGGGCCTCACAGTAGTTATAGCTATAAAAGCAGATTTTAAATTGTAAATTGCCCATTTATAATAAAATACCAGAAATTATTAAAATTGAGGGAAAGAGACATCAGTATTAATTCTAAATACAGCAAGAAAAAGTGGGAATTTATAACCAAGAGGCAGAATTTGTGAGGAGGTCAGTAGATGGAAAATTACTAAGAAGTAGGATAATTCTTTGCTAAACTTAACCTAACAAAATTCTTGTTGAAAGCAGGCCATGATGATCAAATATCATGGGTGGAAGATGAGGAATTTGATCAGATATTGAGAATAATCATATATGGAGGGTAAGAATTCTCTTTCAACTGATTTAGCAGGATTCTTGCTAAAATCATACTATACAAGGATAGAGAGGGAAGCCCAAGATGGGCCTCGCTGAGCAGAGGGCTCAGAGGGACTTGACTAAGGTTTGGTCAAGGAGAGAATCTTTGTCACATATTGATTAATAAGTTAGTATTTTGAGTTGTAAAAGTGTGTCTGTGTCTACAGTTATTTGGGTATTTTCCATGTCCTATGGGTGGGAAAGTACATCGAAAACCTACTTACAGTGCCTGTACATGGCTATAGTTGTATTTTAAGCCATATCCATACATCAAATATGATTCTTCTATGTGTAATAAAAGGATTTATTACCATTGCCATGAATGTGGTACAGGAAAGAAGAGAATTACTAAAAGTATATGCTAATTAATTTTACACTAAAGTTGGAACTGAAAGTTTTAAAATTCCCTTTTTTTTGAAATTCCCCTTTAAAGACATTTCAGTGAATTTAGATTTTATGCATAGGATACAGGTAAACCTCAATTTTCAGACATTTGAATTTTTTTAAAAAATAGAGGCAGAGTCTTGCTATGTTGTCAAGGCTGATCTCAAACTCCAGGCCTCAAGCCTTCCTCTGGGCTTAGCCACCACGCCTGGCCAGCATTTTTTTTTAACCACTTACATTTCATATAGTAGATATTGAACACCTCACCTGAATTCATAAATATGTATTTCAAGCAATTGAATGATGACTCAGTTTACCAGGCAGCAGTTTGTGTCACACCATTTTGGTCTATTATTTTAAGCAATTATTTCAATATTACTTTTCATTGTGAGGAGTAGACCTTACCATTTTTATTTTATCCAAATTCCTAAAAAGACACTTGGGGAATCACTGCCGTGGAAAATCTCACCAAATAGGGTTTTATTAATGTATTGTTTTTCAACCTGACTCTGGCAGAACATCATATAACAAAGAAGGAAATCAAAGTATTCACAACAGCAAAAACATGGAACCAACCCCTATGCCCATTGAAAGTGGACTGATAAAGAAAATGTGGTGCATATACACAATGGAATATTATACAGCCATAAAGAAGAACAAAATCATGAACTCTGCAGCAACTTGGATGCAGTTGGAGACCATCATACTTAGTGAGTTATCACAGAAACAAAGAACTGAATACTGCATGTATTCATACTCTCTCATAACTTGGCTCTGAACACTAGTCACATTAGCACAAGGGTGGAATCAGCAGTCCCTGGGCACTGCTAGAGGGAGGAGGAAGGTGGGCACATGGCAACACAAAGGGTAACTGGTCCACTACTGGGAAGTGAGGGTCACCTAGAATCCCAAACTTCACCTTAATGCAGCCTACTTATGTGGTAAATCTTCAATTGTACCCCACAACTCTATAATATATAAGTAAGATACTTTTTAAAAAATGTATAACTTATGGTTCTGAAAAACCTTCTCTTGTGGATTACTAGACTTCCAGGGAGGCTTGTAAGACATTTGTCTATTCTCTCTGAAGCCTACCATATCTTAACTTCATCTACATATCAGCATACCTAGAGTCTTTCCACCCTTTGTCTCAACAAACATCTTAATTTCATCTACTTATCAAAAAACCTAGAGTCTCACCCATTGTCTCAGCAAAGCATCTTATCTCCTGATAAGAACTACATATTACAGTCAAGAAGTCTTTAAATCCACCTATGACCTGCAAGCTTCCACTTGGAAATGTCCCTCCTTCCTGGACCAAACCAATGAAAATATCACATGTATTGATTTATGGTTTGTTGTAACTTCTGCCTTCCTAAAGTGTATATAATCAAGGACCTCCTGAGGAAAGATATATCCAGGCTTAAGTCCTCACTTTTGGCTCGAGAATAAACCATCTTAAAATATTTGATGGAATTTTGTATCTTTTCATCAATAATTGCATTTTTGCTACTAGTATTTTTTTTAATGATAAATAGGAGTTTTACTTAAATCGATTAAATCTAAACATTATTTCTTTGATAACCATATCCAAACATAGGAAAGAAAGGGCACGTGGGGCTTCCAGAATGCAGTGTCTTTATGTATGCTGGGGAGGGAGAGTACTGATACGTACTGAATGGAATGAGAGGTGATCTGAACATTTTCAAGCCCCTTCCAGTACCTAAACAGAGCTCCATCATTCATAATCCTTGTGATGTATACAATCCCAGTGACCTGATGATAGGTCAACAGTGTTGCCAGTACTATGGTTCTGCAGTCTGAGCAGACAAGCATTCTTCCTGTTGGCCTGATGAAGGGAACCATTGGCAGTTGCACTGGAAAGAATCTTAGGCATCACTTCTCTTACCTCCTCAGGCTTTTGGATAAGGAATAAGGCCCAGGGAGGTGTAGTCCTGTCCAAAATCACATAGGCCATTCATGGTATAGCAGGAACTGTGAGGTAGTCCAGGGTTTCATTTCACTAAGACACCATGTTCTCTGATAAGGAAAGCTTGAGACAAATGCTCTTTCTTGAAGATATTAATAAAATCTCCAGATTACCCAGTGATGCTAAATCTGATGACACATCCTCACAGGTATACTAGTCAGAAGTGTAGCATGAGAGTTATGTTGGTTCTATGTAGCCTGGGGCCACTGTTGCTTCCATGTTGTTGTCATTTGATTATGGGAGTCCACATTCTTTCCAGTGCAACTGCCAATGGTTCTCTCCTCCCCAGGCTGTCCATTCAAATATTGCTTCTCATTCTTCTTCATCACTTCTGAAAATACTGGTCAGCCTTAACATCTAGACTTTCCTGATTTTCCAATAAAGACAGACTGATTGAGGCAGGCCTCCTCGACCAAGTCCCCTTGTGTGTGCCCTGTGTGGACCACAGGACCAGCTCCAGAAAGGAGAAGGCAGGAAAGCAGAAAGAGTTTCACAGCCTCTTTTACTTTCTTCTCCTTTTATGGATCTTTTTCTGAAGGTGCTCTTTTTTTCTCCCTTTGTTCTTTGAGTCTTGCCTGTTTCCCTCCACCTACTGTCTCTCTTAGTCTCAAGAAACAAATGTGGCGTGTTAGAAACACAACTTCATAGTTCTCCCTGCTCCCACTGGAGGACGCTACTGGTATTTTTACATGAGAAGAAAAATTTAAAAACAAAAATATTAATACTACTGAAAAGTTACTTTGGTTTCATAAACTTAGAATAATTGAGATCATAATGGAAATGTGTTGAAAATAGTGATTCCCTAGCTCTAACTGCTTTCTTATGCTAGTAGACGATTATGAAAAAAGAAATTAACTAAACAATATATGTGATATGTGAGAAAATTGTGTTGAAGAGACAAGTATAATTAGCTGTTTTATAATATTTTTCATTTTCCAGGAACAAAACATTCCTTAAAAATGGTTGCTAAATGCAACTGTCATTTCCTGTTGTCATTTTACTTGACCACTTAGAATTAAACAACTTGAAACCCTCTCTTCTCTCAGCTTCTGTTTTTCATACCATCTTGGTCACTTCTCTTTCTTTGCATTTCATCATCTTCTTTCTAGATTTTAAATGTTGGAGTTCTTTAATGCTCAAATCTAGGCCATTTCCTCTTTTCACTTTATAATCTCTCCCTTTATGATCTATTTATTCTAGGCTTGTGGCTTCAGTTTATATTCTAAACTGTAGCCAGATACCACCTCTAAAACACAAACCTTTACTCCACATATTCTTATTGATGACTCAAAAACATTGTGAATACCTAATGTCCAACCCAAGTAGAATTCAAATCTTTCTCCCTAATCTATTTTTATTTTAGGGCACCTTACTTCAGTGATTCACCCAGTTGTACAAACTAGAAATCCAGAGTCATACTTCACCTCTGTTTGTCTGCCCCTTTTTCTCCCACCCCATTTGTAATCCTTCAGCAAATCCTATGATTTTACTTTCCCAATGTCTGTTGAGTCTGTTCAGTTTTCTTCATCCCAGACAGCAATTTGTTCTTCTCCAAATTGTTCTTTACATGAAAACCATGTATTCCCCCCCCCAAATATCAATTGTGATATTTAATCTCTCTGCCTAAAACTCTTCCGTCATTTCTTAATTCTTTTAGGAGAAATACAAAGATTTCTTTCTTTTTAAAGGCTTAACCTATAAGCCCTGTATGGTATGGTTCTTACATATCTCTCTAGTCTACCTTTTCACTTGTTTCTCTGATAATTTCAGGAATCTAGCCACATGGGACTTTCTTCTGTCAAATGATTCTGCATATGATGTTCTCATGGTCTGGAACATTATCCCCTCCCTTACTTGCATAGTTAATTCCATTGCATATTTGGATCTTAGCTTTCATTATTCTCTCAGGGAAGACATCCAGGGAAGTTTTTTGGGGGGTCACAGTGGCTCACATCTGTAATCCTAGCACATTGGGAGCCTGAAGTGGGGAGAATGGCATGAGACTAGGAGTTTGAGATCAGCCTGGGTAACATAATGAGACCTTAGACCTTATCTCTACAAAAATAAAAATAAAAAAATTAGCTGGGTATGGTTGGCACACACCTGTAGTTCCAGATACTGGAGAGGCTGAGGTGGAAGTATCACCTGAGTCCAGGAATTCAAGGTTTTGATGAACAGTGATAGTGCCACTACATTTCAGCCTGGGTGACAGAGTGAGACTTCAATTCAGAAGAAGAAGAAAAAAGTGTATCTTTTTGGTCTTGTACCCGTTGTATCTCGGGATTCCTACATTCTGCCTCATATCGCTACTTTTACTTCTTTTCATATATGGAGAATTTTCAGTTGATTCTACCTAATATCTCTAAGCTGCATCCCTTTTTTTTTTTTTTTTTTTTAAAGAAAAGGACTTTTACTATGTTACCCAGGCTTAAACTTCTGGGCTCAATCAATCGTCCTACCTCAGCCTCCTGAGTACCTGTGACCATAATTCTGCACCATTGCACCCAACTTTTCCAGCCATTTTTAATAATTGTCAAAGACCAAACTGATGGGATTAAAATATCACTTGTTCTTAGTAAATTAAAGAGCCTAGACCTGCCACCATATATTCTTATTCTTCTTCAAAGATAAGGTGGTATTGGAGAGATATGGGATTATCTTGAATAGTTATAAGTATACAAAACATGTATTTGTAAAAGGTGGACGAGACATGTTCATAGTTAAATTCTAGTGATGAGGATCTTGATAAGAGAAATAGATAAATGCATACAGGATGATATTCTATGAGGGTGATGCTCCTAAAAAGGAGGGTGGGAATAGTGTTCAAGAGGCAGGTGGCAGGCTGGACCTTTTCTGTTGAAACATGAGGAAAGAAGAATAATGTCCAGTTGTGATAGGTGCTAGAATGTTCATATTTGGTTGATAATCTCAGCACTTTATATGAATTATCAGACATGGTCATCTTTTAAATTGGAAGGAAAGGTGAAGATTGGAAGTCTAAAGTGGAAGGAGATGGTTTGGAAAACTTCTGAGCAGAGTTGAGCAGAGAAACATAAGAGGATTTCTGCTAAGTATGAAGGTTCCCAATGCAAATTTATTGGAGTACAGTTTGCCCCATTGTGTAACCTTTAGCAGTTGATGGTGCTTGGGGAAAGTAAATATTTGGTTTCATCCAGATTGGGGGTTTACTTAGATGGGCGTAATGAAAAGACAGATGGGCTATATAGTTAGGGTATTTGCTTACAATTTTTAAAAAAAATGTTGATTGTGCATTTTATGGTAGCCAAAGAAAAAGATGAAAGAAGCTAAGAGGACTAATGGATTGGGAAAAAGTAGAAAGATCAATGACTTTGTGTGTCTAATCAGGCCAAAGTACAACTAAAAATTATTTCATTTCCCATCAATGTTTAGAAGTGTTTCCACTGTTTATCTAAAACTTAAAAAATTGTTTGTTGTGAATCTCTTATCAACATACTGTAATTTAGTTTCCCGTCTGTGGAGAATGTTACAGGAAGTGATAATTTAATTCAATAATGTTTCATCCAATTCTAGATGTGAAATTGGACCAACCTCTAATAACATTCTTTATAGACATGTCTTTCCTCACTGACTAGTTTTCCTTGCCTTTTCTTGTACTAGCTAAAAAAAGTTAAACAATCAAGGGCTCAACAGCAAACAAATGGCACATTCAGAGGAAGACAATTTGAAGATAATTTATTTAGAAAGGGGCTATTTACAAATGTATATCTGGGTGTTGAACTACAAGGGAAATTGCTAGTAACAGCTAACTAAGCTTTTGCCATCTTTAAGTATAAAAGCATGAGGGGCAAATGTGACTCTATCCACAAGGGTAGACAGTCCTGTTGAGCTGGGAACTTGGAAAGTGCTATGACCTTTGATTAAGGGATATGGTCAAGTCACACTGGCCTTCAAGGTATAGACTATAAATACCTTTACTTCACTTTCCCCCTCCTCTCCAATCTTCAACTGGCTAAATTCAATTGGAAAAAAGTTCTGTTGCTTTGATACACACAAGTTAGCTCTCTGAGGCATAGAGCAGGGTGGAAAAAGGTGGAGCATAAATCTGGATGGCCAAATCGAAGATATCTGACCTACAGAAAAAAGGAACTAACATTTTAGTTCTTTGTCTAAGTCAAATCCTGTTTTAAATCCTTGTTATTCTTAGAATGAGGATCTAACTATGTGATCTTCCATACTTTAGTCTCTTCAGTTATGTATTCAAAGCTTGCTGACTATTTGGTAGATACCATGTTAAGGACTAGGTATATATAGATGCATAAAACATGGTTCCTACCTTTGTAATATGGTATGCAGCGATAGAGATAGATACAGTGAATTTATAGACACTACTATTATACTATGTTGATTGTTATTTATTATTTTTACTATTATTTGATATCTAAAGTCCTATTGTAGTCTGAAGAATAGAAGACATGGATTTTTGATTGCATGTGTTTTTATGTGTTAAATGTGTGTATGTGTGTGTGTGTGAATGTTGCTTGAGGGGCGGAAATGTGATTTCAATCAATCATGCTTGTTATCATCTGACTAATTTAATTAAAACCACTCTCATTACATCATTCTCTTTTCTTGAGACCCTTTTATAAGACTTCCTAAGAGCTTTTTCCAGCTTTTCAAAGACCTCCATCCTTTGGTCCCAACCCGACTTTCCAATTGCATTTTCCAGTACCCTTCATTTGAGATCAGCAGGTTTCCCTATTCCTTCTGGCATCTTGCAATAATTTCTGTGATGGTTGTGTAATGCCAGCCTCCTCTTCTCCCCAACTTAAGTATCCTTTAACTTCCTACTGCTTATCATTCAAATTGTGCTCAAATCCCACCTTCTACAATTAGGTCTTTCCAAATGTTTTAATTCATAATCAACTCTTTTTTGCTCAACATTGCTAGCCCTAATAGCCAGTTCCAGGGTGAACTTCATTATTTTTTAGATGTCTTGCATATGCTAATTTTGCTTCCACAGTTATACTATGCACGTGTCTATCGTTTACTCTCTATCTCCTCCAGCACCTAAGAAAGTTCTGAGCGCTATAAATACTTGATTGAGAGTCTTGTGTGAGGGTGCCAAACCAAATATACCACTGCTATTGGAAAAATAAGTCAAAGGAAATGTTCTAACAATTGAGGGGCATTTTTTCATTTGAAAGACAAAGCATTATATTATTTGTTTGAATTACTTATTCATAATTTCTATTTTATCAATGTGATCTGGTGGTTATATCTGAATTATGACTTTCAGCTGTGGTCTATGTAAACATAGCTGACCTCCAGTGTGGAGTATCATCAACACTGAAACTTATCAGTCCACACTTCCTCTTGCTGGTGTTTTTGGATACTATATGAAATCTTCTAAAGTTTCCTTTCTATTACCCTCAAATTCTGAATCTTTGTGTGTGAAGTCTACCACCCAAGGCCTCATTAAAAGCATCAGTATGAATACTGATGGTATTCCTCTTTCACAGTCCTAGTTTGCTGTCTCCTAACCTCCTATTGGAGACTTTGGCTTCATGTTCAAGTTCCCTCTCTCTTACATATATTTTCTTTTAGGTTAGCCAACTTACTATTCCCTTATTATTCATTTCAAGAAAATTAGAAAAACTAAAAGTCCCGCAGCAGAAGATTGGTTAAGTAAAATGTGACGTATATAGGATTTGATGATGTGCATTAGAATGTTTAATAATACTGAAAATATGCATCATTTGCCGAGAGAAAAAATCAGATAATAAAGTAATATGTACAATATTGTCTCAATCTTATAAAAATATTATAAAATATACATGCTTTCATAGAAATATAAAAAGAATATTTATGAAATGTAATTAGTGGGTAATAAGTACTTTTTATAGACATTGTGACTTGTTTTGGCCTATGAAATGTGAGTGGAATATATATGTATTACTTCCAAGTTGTACTTTGAGAGAAAATTTGAGATTTGTGTTCCTTTTCTGCTGCTTCTATAGTTGTTGATACACTTGCTCAAATGATGCTTCCATTAGCCAAGTTTCTGAGTGACCAATGAGCAGAAACACTTCTGTTGACCCACATTGGATGTGTAACATGAGCAAGAAATAACCATTTATTGTGCTAAACTACAGAGAAGGGGGGGTTATTTGTCAGGGCTGCATAATCTAGCCCATCTTGAGTAATTAAATATTCATCTTACATTTTTTGGAAGGTGCCAAAAAAGCAAGAAGAAGAAAAGGAAAATCACTTATGATACCACACTGTAGATGTGCAGTGCATTTTTTGTGCAGTTGTCTTTTTCTGTAAGCTATATCAACTTAAAATACTGATTTTAAGTTGGTTTTTTAAAAATATTGGAAATAATTTTGATTTTCATGAGCAATAATAAAAATGAGGTGGGTCTTATATGGAGAACCCTATTCCTCTTATTCTGTTGTACTAATCCCTTACTAATATTGAGTGGCTTGTTGCACCCTAATCCCTTACTAACATTAAGTGGTTTGTTGCACCCTGAGTCTCTCGTTTTTGTTGTCTTCATCTACCCCTTCCTTTACTCCCATTATACTTGACTACTAAAGCCTCTCTCTAAAAAAAGCTACCATGTTCTCTTTAGAAGGAGAGAAGTACATTCGATGCTAAAAAGAACTCTTCATGCCTGTATTAATTTATGTACTTAATTATTTCTATCTTTCTTAGAATAATATTCCATTCTTAAAACATTTCATAATAAAATGAAAGGTTAAAAATGTTACTTTGCTGTTCTCTTCTTCTGTGCACACACAGTATATTAATATAGGAAATGATAAACTTTGTGAGACTTTGAAATAATCATTTGTGAATATTAACTTAGCTAATTTGAAGAATAAGCTCTCAGAGATCTGTAGGGATTTATTTTGAGACACATGTATGAGGCAAATCGTTTACAAAAACCATTTTATATCATAAACGATTACTCTGAAAGAATAGTGAGAGAATTGTGTTTATTACACCAATATTTTCTTTTATTTTGCTTTTCTCTGACTCCTTCACCAACTTGTCTTTCCTCATACATGATATATAAGTTTATGCATTCAGTACCCTTAAGACTAATGTCAGTTGTAAAAGTGTGGCATGGCATTTTACAAAAATTGCAAAACACATATTATGCAAATTCTCCTTAGCATCTCAAACATTAAAAGAATGAAGAATAGTATCTTTCTTTATAGATTCATTTTCTACTGTCAGAGCCAAGACTCATATGACCTTGCAGCTCACAATTAGGATTGCAAAAGAACTAGTTTTGACAGTCAGTCAACGCCATAAAAGAAAGGAAAAAGCAATTCTAAAATTCAAAAACAGGCTGTTAGACTGAGAGATGTGAAGAGGAGATGGGTCTTCCTTTGCAAGCTAAACTTGTCATTATAGAATGACACCTTTCGGGACTTAAATTTAAAAACCTAGAAAAAATAATGAGGTGAAGTTGCCAAACAAAGATCAGGCTTTCATGCAAATGTCTTTGGTAATTAAGGGGAGGGTGCTAAATGTGCAATATTCTTTCTAAGCAGAATTGTTTCTAAATTCAGGGGTATGTTCACACTGTAGTCTATGAGGCAACAGCTGTTCTTAAGAGAACGCTGTCAATGTTGATAAGTTACTTTTAAAACTAAATATGTTTGCTGAGCTCATGTTGTTTGGAAAACTATAAAGAATGAAATCTTTAATGCATTTTTTCTTTTGAAAAAAGAGGAAAAATCCTATCAATTGCAAGCAAAAGCAGAATTCTAAAAGCCCACAACCTAGTGAGAGCCTACGGTAAACTCATTTATATGAGGGAGGGAGAAAAACACAAAGCAGATTGGAATTTTGAGTCCCTAATCTGTGGGTAACAATTTTAAACTCTGAAAATGCACTGATTGCATTCTTTTAGTCCTTTTTTGGAGTGGCTTGGTGTAGGACTGAGAGCTATTTTGAATAGCTGCCCTTTTGTTTGTTTTCCAGGACACACTATTTATTATAGATCTCTTTGTCATTTAGGATATGCTGGCCAAAGCAGCCTTGGACATCATTCTTCTCTTTATTTCATGTGGTATTTTGGACACTGTTTAGCTACCAGGGTAAAACAAAGCACATAGTCTAATGTCTGATGGGACTATACAACTCAGACTTTAGGGGGGAAAATGTGAGAAATTGTTTTTTCTCTTTAGTGTGATAATCCCTTCTTCAATCTGCTCAACTTCATAATTGTTTATAATCTTATTCAGGGACTCAGTACCAGGCCCGAGACACCCAGTTAACCACATTCTGATTTCTTTGAATTTTTGTTTTCTTCACAAACTAACCAGTTGATAGTTATAGAATCAGGGCATTGGAGAGTATTGATGATTAAATCGACTTTTTGTTTTCCTTTTCATTGCCATATTCTTAGCTTTTAATGTAATTTACTTTCCAACCTGACTGGCAGATAAAGAAGGAAAAAATCAAAGTATTTTATGGCCCTGTGAAGTTGTCTTTGGTGGACTATGATGTCTCTTGAAACAATTGTCTGCTCTGTTTGACATCTACCACTGCCACCCATAAAACTTCATCTACATATCAAGAAACTTTGCATTATTATCTTTCTCAAGCTGCCAATTTTCTTTACTGCTTTAAAGTTTCCTTAGGGCACTATGATTCAGGTTGCTAGTCAGAAAATCTTTGAATCTACCTATAGCCTGTGGCTCCAACTTGGAAATGTCCCACCTTCCTGGAGTGAACGAGTGTAAATGTTACAAGTTTTGATTTACAGTTTCGTGTAACCCCAGTCCTCCTAAATTATATATAACCAAGCTATCATTCAACCACAGTGGGCACAGATTCTTAGGACCTTCTGGGGATGTAGGCCACAACTCTGGGTCTTCAAGTTGGCCAGAATAAACCCCTAAAATATTTTACAGTTTGGCACTGAAGTACCTGTAAAACTTATGTTAATTATAAGTAACTCCACATTATAATCAATTCTCCATATTAGCTGTTTTAACTGCTTTAATTTAAAAATGACCCCCTACATAACATTCCTGTAATCATAAGTTGTAACCCTCCCATAATTAGGAACCTACACCCTTGTTTCCCCTAAACACTGGAAACTCCCCACCCACAAGTTCTGCATTTTTTTGGTATTTATTTGCACATTTTGCTTTCCTTATGATTTTAATGATCTTTATGTTTGTGCTTTATACCATGTAACCTAATGTACCTTATGTTTGTACCCCATGCTATGTAACTGCATTAAGCAGTTTTTGCCTTTATGAACCCTCTCTCTGCTTTATTCAGGGCCGAGAGTTTTTGGAGGCATGAGCCCCCTCTCAGTCGCCAGCTAATTAAAGGACTCATAATCTGACCCTCTGTGTGTTGACAACTTCTTCCTTGCACTCTGGTCGTAACAGCACCTTTTTTGTCAACAGTATTTTAGGGGTTTTCTATTCCAACTTCTATAAAATGCAAAGTTATCTCTCCTTTGTTTGAGTAATGACCTAGTCTCTGCTTGAACACTACATTTGGAGACAGTTTTAATTGTTATGGTAAAACCTCCCTTCTATTAAGCAAAAATAGTTTTATCTGCAAATTTTACCCATGAGTTAGGTTTGTCCCCTGAACTAACAGAATAATTTTATTTGGTTGCTTAATCTAGGGTGTGAAGACAAACTTAGACACAGTGAGGATATCTAGAATTCAACTAAGATTCAGCATTGTAGAGTTGTAGTAGTTTTTTTTTTTTTAAAGAAATGATTGTGGATGTTCAGCTTGAAGACAATAAGGATTGGAGGTAACAGGATCAATTTTGTGTATGTGTATGTCAAATAACTGAATGGCTATTGTGTGAAAGAATAATTAAGCTTTTTGAATATGGCTTTAAAAGACAACTGAATCCAGTGTCTGGAATTTGAGGTGTGTGCAGATCCTGGATTAACCAAATGATGAAAATAAAATGACTACCTTTGTAGCAGGAACTGGCAGCAGCGAGAGACGGGACACCAAGGCTACTTTGCCAGGAAAACAACCTTTATTCGTGCTGCCACTGGCTCAGTGGATTCGCATCCAAAGACTGAGTCCCGAATGCATCAAGGCATTGCCTTATAAACATTTTAGTTTCTTTGTCTCTCATATAAGGCAGCGGTTTGGCATTATCCATTTGCTTTGATATTTTGTAGCTGGACATGGCAGCTAGCATTACTGATTGGTTTCACATAATTATTGCATCTGCATGTCCTATTTGTTGATTGGCTTACAAGATCACCATTCTGACTGGATTTTGCCAAAAGTTTGAACATGTAGCCTACCAAAGTGAAAAGCCCATGAAAAGAGTAGCACAAAGAAGCAGGAAGTAACTTATTTTCCCTTTTCTTATTTCTGCATTTTCAGAAGGGCCCCTGCCTCACCTCAGGATGTGGCCTGTTCTATATTAGGAGAGCATTTGAGATTAGGTAGTTGGATTTGATGACCTTTAAGGAGATATTAAGTTTTTACAAGTCTGATATTTAACATGAACATAAAATAAATAATAATTTATTTAGAAGATATATAATATTGTATGATTATTGGAATGTGAGGGATATGAAGATGGGAGCATAATGAAAAACAGGTAAGTCTAAAAAGAGAAGAATCAAAATAATTTTGGGAATTCAGTACTGATGATCTGGTTCATGAAAGGTTATAGGACAATAATTTTTTAAAGTCAATTTTATTGTCATATAACTTACATGCAATATTACAGACTAATTTTATGTTTAAATTTTGATGAGTTTTGACAGGATTATGTACTTATATAACCATCACCATAATCAAGATATAGAAGATTTCTGCATCTGACCCTAAAAGCTCCTTTGTGTACTTTCTCATTGACATCCCACTTTAGGTCCTATCTGGTGTCTTTTGCTCATCATTATGTTTTGGGGATTTGCACATATTGCTGTGTGTATCAGTGGTCTATTCCTTTTTATTGTTGAGTAGTATCCCATTGTATACATATCCTGTGATTTGTTTTTTCATTTAAATGGACATTTAGGTAATTTCCAGTTTTGTGCTAAGATGAATAAAGCTGCTATAAATGTTCATGTTCAAGTCTATCTGTGGACATATGTTTTCATTTTTCTTGGGTAAATACCTAGAAGTGGGAATTTTGAGGGATAGAGAAAAATAAGTTTGACATTACAAAAAAATGCCAAATTATTTTCATAAATGGTTTTACCATTTGACATTTCCGTCAGTAGTGTATAAGAGTCTAACTCTTCTACATCCTTGCCAATACTAGGTATGGTCAGTCTTAATTTCAGCCTTTCTAATGGATGTGTAGTAGTATATCATTTTCAGTTTGCATTTTTAGCTTTCACTTCCCCAGTGGATAATGATGAGCATCTTTGCATGTGCTTATTGGCCATTTGTATGTCTTCTTTCACTACATTGTACCAGTCTTTTTCTAACGTATCTTGCACAGAACAAGGCTTTTATTTTCTACAGTAGAGTCAACAAAGTTTTTCTGTCAAGGCCCAGAGAGTAAATATTTCCAGCTTTGAGGCCCACCCAGTCTATGTCTCAATTACTCAACTCTGCCACTGTAGTATGAAAACAGCCATAGACAATTACAGTGCACTCCTATGTTCCAATAAAGTTTTATTTACAGAAAACATGTGGTGGGCCAGATTTTGCTGATTCCCTGTTACAAGTTCATTTTGTGGGAGGTAGTGCCTCTGCTTATAACATCACCTTTAGAAGTTAGAGACAGCCTTGATGGGAAATGCTACTCTGGACTTAATTCTGCCAAACAAGTGAGAATTGATAATGGTGAGAGCTAAGAAAAGAATGGTTGAGCAGCCTCAGGATGGCTTTTATATATCTTTTTTTTTTTTTTTT
>NW_007232948.1:3294-10421 GCF_000164805.1 Carlito syrichta | reverse complement strand
TGGCGGGGAGCAGCCACTGCACTCCAGTCTGGGCGACAGAGTGAGACTCCAACTCACAAAGTAAATAAATAAATAAATAACAAAATGGTCACTTCTTAGCCTGTTGCAGTACAGGATCTGATGTAGAGCAGGCGTGCAAGACTGTTTTGTTTTGTTTGGAGGGTAAGTGGAAATGTATTTAGAAGACAGGAAAGCACCCAGCAGCCGGAACCCAAGGGGTTACCCATAAAGCTGTTTTTATTGCTTGTTTGTTTTGAATCAGTGTCTCGCTCTGTCCCAGACTGGAATGCAGTGGCACACTCATGGCCACTGCAGCCTTGAACTGCTGGGTTGAAGCGATCCTTTCACCTCAACCTTCCAAGTAGCTGGAACCACATGCACACGCCACCATGCCCAGCTCATTTTTTTTTTTTTTTAACTGTAGAGATGCAGACCAGGTGCAGTGGCTCATACCTATAATCCCAGAACTTTGGGAGGCCAAGGTGAGAGGATTGTCTGAGCTCAGGGGTTTGAGACCAACCTGGGCAACTTGGCGAGACCACATCTCTACAATAAATCAAAAATTAGCTGGGTGTGGTGGCGCGTGCCTGTAGTTCCAGATACTCATAAGGCTGGGGAGGAAGGACCGCCGGAGCCCAGTATGTTGAGGCTGCAGTGTCCGTGAGCATGCCACTGCACTCCGGCCTGGACGACAGAGAGACTCTAACTCAAAAAAAAAAAAATTGTAGAGATGCGGTCTCACCATGTTGCATGTTGCCCACGTTGGTCTCAAACCCCTGGGCTCAGGCAACCCTCTCATCTCTGCCTCCCAAAGTGTTGGGATTACAGGCGTGAGCCACCATGCCTGGCTGTAAAGCTGTTTTTAGATGGACGTACTGGGAGGATGGGTGGATGGATGGACTGGATGGGTGAAGAAAATGGTAGATGAGTAGGAAGCTGGGTGTCTTGCTGAAGACATTGGGAAGAAATAGCCGGAAAGCTCTGTCTCTCTTTTTTTCTTTTTTTCTTTTTTGCTTGCTCTCTGTTTATTCACTTGACAGCCACTGGGCAGGAGCTCTGCGACAGGGAGTCTCTGGCTTCTGCTCCTGTGGGTCCCGGCCACACCTGGATCCCACAGCAGGGCCTGGGCACCACGGGATGAGGAAGGAGGGTCACCTGTGGGTCTGGAGGGCACCTGGTCTTCCTGTGGCTGCTGTCATAAATGGCCACAGCAGGGTTGCTTAAAGCAAGAGAAATTTCTTCTTTCACAGTTCTGGAGGCAAAAGTTCAATTTCAGGGCCATGCTGCCTCCCAAGCCTCTAGGGGAGAATTCTTCCCGGCTTCTTGCAGCTTCTGGAGTCCTTGGATCGCAGCTGCTTCACTCCAATCTCTGCCTGCATCTACACATGGCATTCTCCAGTGTCCTTTTCTGTTTTCTTTTAGATTGGAAAATATCATTTATTTAGAAAGTGAAGTAGGCCAGGCTCGGTTGCTCAGCCTGTAATCCCAACACTTTGGGAGGCCAAGGCGAGTGCATTGCCTGAGCCCGCAGGTTCGAGCCCAGCCCAGGCAACTTGGCGTGACCTCATCTCTACAATAAATCAAAAACTAGGGCATGGTAGCGCACCTGTGGTTCCAGCTACTTGGAAGGCTGAGGCGGAAGGATCGCCAGAGCCAGCAGGTCGAGGCTGCAGTGGCCAGGAGCGGCCACTGCACTCCAGTCTGGGTGAGAGAGTGAGACTCCAGTTAAAAAAAAAGAAAGTAAATTAGAGAGAGGGTGAAGATTCACCTCCCCAAGGTAGAGGAGGGGGCCAAGGCTTAGAAAAACGTTGCAGCCTCGCTTGAAGAGCCACGTGGCCAGACCAGAGCTTAGCAAGGCCAGAAAGTCTGCTTTTCATATTTATTTGTTTATTTGTTTGTTTGAGACAGAGTCTCACTCTGTCCCCCAGGCCAGTACAGAGGCTCACTGCAGCCTTTATTTCCTGGACTCAAGGGATCCTTCTGCCTCAGGCTTCCGAGTAGCTGGAACTACAGGTGTGCACCACCATGCCCCGCTACCTCCTGATTTTTTTTGTAGAGATGGGGTCTCGCTAGGTTGCTTAGGCTCGTCTCCAACTCCTGGCTCAAGCGATTCTCCTGCCTCGGCCTCCTAAAGTGCTGGGACTACTGAGGTGAGCTACCACACCCAAGCTTAATTAATTATTTATTTAATAAGTAGAGATGGGGTCTTGCTATGTTGCCCAAGCGATCCACCTGTCTCACCCTCTCAAAATGCTGGAATTACAAGTGAGAGTCAACAACTTGGTCTTCTAAATTTTATTTTATTTTATGAGTCGGAGTGCAGTGGCATGATCATGGCTCACCACAGCCTCAACCTTGCAGACTCAGGTAATCCTTCGCCTCAGTCTTCTGAGTACCTGGGACTACAGGCATGTGCCCCCACACCTGGCTAATGTTTTTGATGTGCTGTAGAGAAGGGGTCATGTTATGTTGCCCAGGCTAGTCTTGGACTCACAGGCTCAAGCAATCCACCCACCGCAGCTTCCCAAAGTGCTGAGATTATAGGCTTGAGCCACTGCACCCAGGTTAATTCTTTTGAGTCCGAGTCCCACTTCGCTGCTGAGGCTGGGGTGCAGTGGCACAATCATGACCACTGCAGCCTCGACCTGCTGGGCTCAGGTGATCCTTCCGCCTCAGCCTTCCAAGTAGCTGGAACAACAGGCGTGCTACCACGCCCGGCTAATTGTTGATTTCCCGGGTGGGTCTCAAACCCACGGGCTCAGGCAATCCACTCACCTCGGCCTCCCAAAGTGCTGGGATGATAGGCTGAGCCACCATGCCCGGCCTTTTGGGGATTATTTATGCCATTGCTTCCCTCTACAGAAGGATAAACTTTGATGGTACAAATACAATATTTGATGAAAATATCTCAGATAGGCAGCTGATGGCAGTGACGAAGACTTTCTGAAAATAAAACAGCTTCAAAATATCAGACAAGGGAGAGTGCAGGAGGCAGGGAGCGATGATAAACCGTTGGTGAATATAGCAAGTGAAACAAACAGGACCTGAGGACCAGAGGGCAGGAATTGTGGTGGGAGGGACTCGGGATGTACGTTGGAAGCACCTCCCAAGACCAGGATCAAGGGGCAATAGAATAGAGCATTCTGCAAGAAAGAAGGAAATATTTGGGCCAGACATGGTGGTTCCTGCCTGTAAACCCAGAACTTTGGGAGGCCGAGGTGGGAGGACCAGGCTCGAGGCCAGGAGTTGGAACCAGCCTGGGGACACAGCTAGGTCCCATTTCTACAAAAAATAAAAACATTAGCTGGGCATGGTGGCACACACCTGTAATCCCAGTATTCAGGAGGCTGAGGTGGGAGGATCCCTTGAGCCCAGGAGGTCGAGGCTGTGGTGAGCTATGATTGTGCCACTGCACTCCAGCCTGGGCAACAGAGGAAGACTCTATCTCTCTCTCTCTTTTTCTCTTTTTTTTTTTGAAATCACAGTCTCACTCTGCCAGCCAGGCTGGAGTGCAGTGGCATGCTCACAGCCACCACAGCCTGCACCTGCTGGGCTCAGGCGATCCTTCCACCTCAGCCTTCCAAGTAGCCAGAAACACAGGTATGCACTACGATGCCTGGCTAATTTTTTATTTTATTGTAGAGATGAGGTCTCGCCAAGTTGCCCGGGCTGGTCTCAAACCCACAGGCTCGGGCAATCCACTCGCCTCGGCCTCCCAAAGTGCTGGGATTACAGGCTGAGCCACCGAGTCTGGCTGACCCTGTTTTTTAAAAACAAACCAAAAACCTAAACTAAACTAAAAAAAAAAAAAAATTCAGTCTAAACTAGCCAGGCGCAGAGGCTCACACCTGTAATCCCAGCACTTTGGTAGGCGGAGATGAGAGGATTACCTGAGCTCAGGAGTTCGAGGCCTGCCTGAGCAACATGGTGAGACCTTGTCTCTAAAATAAATTAAAAAATCAGTCGGGCGTGGTGGCGCATGCCTGTGGTTCCAGCTGCTTGGAAGGCTGAGGCAGAAGGATCACCTGAACCCAGCAGGTGGAGGCTGCCGTGGACGAAAGCATGCCACTGCACTTCAGCCTGGGCAACAGAGTGAGACTCCAACTCAAAAAGAAAAAGAAACCAGCCGGGCTCGGTGGCTCAGCCTGTAATCCCGCGCCTTTGGGAGGCTGAGGTGAGTGGATTGCCTGAGCCCGCGGGTTCGAGACCCGCCTGGGCAGCGAGACCTCATCTCTACAATAAATCAAAAAATCAGCTGGGCGTGGTAGCATGCGCCTGTAATTCCGGCTACTTGGAAGGCTGAGGCGGAAGGATCGCCGGAGCCCAGCAGGCGAGGCTGCAGTGGCCGGGAGCGGCCACTTCACTCCAGTCTGGGTGACAGAGTGAGACTCCAACTCAAAAAAAAAAAAAAAGAAAAGAAAAAGAAACCTAAACTAAAATTTATTTAAAAAAAAAAGAAGAAGAAAATGATGACGATTGTATTTGGAAGCAAAACATTACGGTTGGGTGCGGTGGCTCACACCTGTAATCCCAGCACCTTGGGAGGCAGAAGTGAGAGGATTGCCTGAGCCTAGGAGTTTAAGACCAGCCTGGGCAAGTTGACAAGACCTCTTCTCTACAATAAATACAAAAATTAGCCAGGCATGGGGGCACACACGTGTGGTTCCAGCTGCTTGGAAGGCTGAGGCAGAAGGATTGCCGGAGTCTAGGCTGCAGGAGCTGTGAGCATGCCACTGCTCTCCAGTCTGGGCGACAGAGTGAGACTCCAACTAAAAAAAAAAACACAGTATACGAAATGATTAGTCGTGATTCTTGCCCAACTGTTCATTCAACTACAAGTTACTGAACACCGTTGTGACCCGCATGCCAGACCAGGTGCTCTCCCTGTGTGTTCTCCGCCGTGGGGTCTGGGCAGGAAGCCGAGTTCACCTGCCCGATGGCACGCTTTCTCTTGGGCACTGCCATCCCACCCACGGCTCTAGCCTCCGCAGACGCCCTGACTCCCGAGTGTCCGCGTCCTGTGCTGCCCTCTCTCGGGCCCCACACGCGCGCTGCACCCTGCTGCCGACTCTCTCTCCCTGGATGTCTGCCCGTGCCTTCGACTCAGAGACCCACGCAGAACTCGTCTGTTTCCCCGCGAACCTGCTCCTCTGCCGGATTGCCACCTCGGGTCACGGCATCCTCACGTGGCCCGCCCCACCCGCAAGCCGGAGCCTGGATGCCCTCACCCTCTCCCCCTGCCTGTGCCCCATCCTGGTCGGCGTGACAGGGGTTCTCCTTCCTCACTGCCTCACAGACCTGTGTGTTCCTCTTTCCCCCCGTGGGAGCGCCCCCCGAGTCAGGTCCCGGCCGTTTCTCACTGGGTTCCTCCCCGGACTCCTCGTGCTGGGTTACTGTCCCGTCTTGGGCTATGGGAAGCCATGCCCCTACGGCTCATTCTCCCCAAATGCCAGTCTGGTAGGTACCCCAGCCCACCACCAAGTCTTTTCATGATGCCTCAATCGTCTATAAAGTGACAACCAAGGCTAGGTGCAGTGGCTCACACCTGTAATCCCAGCACTTTTTTTTCTGAGTCGGAGGCTCACTCTGTCGCCCAGGCTGGGGTGCAGTGGAACGCTCCCGGCCACTGCAGCCTCGATCTGCTGGGCTCCGGCGATCCTTCCACCTCAGCCTTCAGAGTAGCTGGAACTACAGGCACACGCCACCATGCCCGGCTAATTTTTTGATTTATTGTAGACATAAGGTCTCACCAAGTTGCCCAGGCTGGTCTCAAATCCACGAGCTCAGGCAATCCTCTCACCTCGGCTGCCCAAAGTGCTGGGATTACAGGTGTGAGCCACCATGCCCGGCTTATTCCAGCACTATGGGAGGCCAAGGCAGGAGGATCCCTCGAGACCAGGAGTTCAAGACCAGCCTGGGCAACCCAGTGAGACCCCCATCTCTACCAAAAATTAAAATAAAGGAACAAATACATAAAAGAAAATCCCCAAACCTCAGCTTCTTGGACAAGAGCCTTCCCACTCCGACCACTCCCCTTCGCCCCTTCCGCTGTCCCACCAATCCCGGTTCTTGCTGGCCTAGGGTCTCTCTGAGCGTTGGCTGGCCTCACAAGACAGACGGGGAGGGGAGTGTGGGAGGAGAGGAAGGAGAGAGAGAGAGAGAACACAGAGTGTGGATTTTCAGAACTGGTCCTGCACATTCCCTCTGCACGGGCCAGACCAGCTGCCTGGAAATGCCTTGCCTCCTCTCATTTGCGCTGATCTGATCCTTCCTCACACTCCGCGACTCAGCGTGTCGGGTGTCACCTCCTCCAGGCAGGCTCTCTGAACAGCCTCTGCTCCAGAGTCCGGGTGAGGTCCCCCTCCTTGGACCTCCTGCTGTGTCCCGCACTCATCTCTCCCTTAGTGTGGATCACACCGTATACAGTGGCCTGTTTGCGTGGCCCTCCCTCCCACTCCAAGGTGAGGTTTTCCAGGACAGGTATGTCGCCTTTCACATCTGCATTCCTTGTGCTGAGTATGCTGCCTGGCACGTGCCTGCTGGTGCGTCTGCTGAATGAACGTGTGGCCTGTAGTTGGTTCTCTCAGCGGTGGGCCTAGGAGCTCATTCTCCCTCCCGGGAAGCCAGCTCAGCGCCGTTTAAGGCAGGACGCGGGGCTGCTGTGGAAAATCAGCACGCGTTCCCCTCCGCCTTCCCTGCCTCTCTCAGAATTCGCCAGCGGCCACACCCTTGGCACAGACACAGGCAGCGCCTCTGAGAGTGTCAGCTGGCGGCGAGCGGCCCTTCCCTTCCTTCCCGGCTGCGTCTCCGCTCAGCACAAATCGTTTTTCCTTTTTGGGTGTTCGGAGCTCTGCTCGCAGAGGACTGGGTGGGAGGGTGGCAGAGTGGCTGCCTGCAGGGAGGCAGAAAAGGGGGGTGCGGGAGAGCCAAGGTGTGGGCGGCAGTATTGCTGTGTGGGCCCTTTTGAGGGAGAGAGAGAATCTAGCTCTTTGGGGCTGCCTGGGGTGAGGTAGCTGGGCTGTGCCGGTCCCCTTTTCGTCCCTGGGGGCTGGGGTCACTGTGGTATGTAGCCTCCTCCCGAGCATCGGCCAGCCTTTCAAGACAGATGGGGGAGGGGAGGGGGAGGG
>NW_007232948.1:0-3274 GCF_000164805.1 Carlito syrichta | reverse complement strand
GGGGAGGGTGGGAGGAGAGACAGAGAGAGAGAGAGACAGTGTGGATTTTCAGAACTGGTCCTGCACATTCGCTTGACACCAAACCACTGGGCAGAATCTTGGTCAGGCTAGTGCTAGTGCTATTTCCTTCTGGGCCAGGTGCAGTGCCCAGCACTTTGGGAGACTGAGGCGGGAGGACTGCTTGAGCCAAGGAGTTCAAAACCAGCCTGCTCTCTCTCTCCCCCATGTGAAGACAGTGAGAAGACAGCCTTTGCAAGCCGGGAATAGGGTTCTCACCATGAGCCAAACTTGCCAGGATCTTGATTTTGGACTTTCCAGCCTTCAGAACTGTGAGAAGTAAATGATTGTTGCTTAAGCCAAAAACAAACAAACAAGCAAAAACCCAGCCTGGACAACATAGCAAGATCCCATCTCTACAAAAAAAATTTTTTTAATAGCTGGGTGTGGTGGTGCACACCTGTAGTGCCAGCTAGTGGGAAGGCTGAGATGGGAGGATGGTTTGCGCCCAGGAGGTAGAGGTTGCAGTGTGTCGAGATCATGCACTTTCTCAAAAAAAAAAAAGAAGAAGAAGGAAAGAGAATCTGTTGATGCCAGATGCTGGGACACAGAGAGAAACAAGGCACAGGGCTCCCCTGGGGTTCACAGGCCGAGGGGCATGAGGCCCCGACGGAGAGACGTTCCCGCACAGCAGCCGATGTGGGCTGAGATGGCTGTGGAGGGCTTGGAGGAGGAGGGCCGGTCGCCGCAGCCTGGAAAGGCATCCGGGGCCGAGGGGACGCTGGGCCTCCGGGAGCGACATCGGCAAGTTCTTGTTGTCACAGCGACCTCCAACCTCAGTTCCTCAGAGGAGGCTGCTTCCCTCTTTATGACGAGAGCGGCGGCGTCCATGGTGAGAAGAGTCCAGGATTCTGAGAAGACACCATGGTTTCAGATCCTGGCTCACCAACTCATTCACATATTCAGCAAATGTCTCGATCAGCTGTGAGACCTTGAGCCACTGACATGTATTCTCTGAGCCTCAGTGGTATCATCTATATAATGGGGTAGTGGTGACACCCACCTCTCCGTTCTGCTACAATTACACGAGCAGATGTATGTGAACATGGTTTGTAAACTGTACAGTGCTTTGCAAATGTGAGTTGCTACTTTATTTGATTTGACTTTTATTTTTTGAGTAGGAGTTTCACTCTGTCGCCCAGGCTGGAGTGCAGTGGCACGCTTGCGACTCAGGTGATCCTTCTGCCTCAGCCTTCCAAGTAGCTGGAAACCACAGGTACGCACCACCACGCCTGGCTAATTTTTTGATTTACTGTGGAGACGAGATCTTGCCAAGTTGCCCGGGCTGGTCTCAAATCCCTGGGCTCAGGCAGTCCTCTCACCTCTGCCTTCCAAAGTGCTGGGAGGCTACCTGTCCATTTATCCACTGATTCAGTCAACAAATAACTACAAGTGCCCTCTTGGGTCCTTGTGAGGTAAGAGCTTGTGTCGCATGCATGCGTGCGTGTGTGCGTGCGTGCGTGCGTGCGTGTGTGTATGTGTGTGTGTGACTGTGGCAGGCCTTCGTTACCCAGCACCTGTCTGCTCCGTCTGGAGGGAAGTCCTCACTTCCCCAGCCCGCAGTCCTCATCCACGGAGCAGGCACGCAGGGACACGTCCCCCTGTCTCCCCACGGAGGGATGCCAGTGCACGGAGGGATGCCACGGAGGGTGGCAGGGCGGGTGACTCACCAGCCCCAGTTACCACCTGGCCTCCAGGGCTTCTCTTCCCCACAAGATGATCAACCCAAAACAAAAAGGCGGGTGAAGAGTGAGCCAGCGTTCCAGCTGTCTCTGAGAGGCGTTGAGCCACCAGGGAGGGAGCTGATTCCATTGTTTAAGCTTTTCTAGCCCCCAACACTTACATCAGGAGCATCCTGGGCGGCCCCAGGGCTAAGGGCAGCAGAGACGATGATCCTCCCACTTGCCTCCCGAAAGTGGTCCTCCCGCAAAGTGCTCGGACTACAGGTGTGAGCCTGGTGGTGAGGCGGGAGCCAGAGGGTGGCTTTCCTCACAGTCCCTGTCCCGGTAGGTCCTGAGGAGCCACATCATCAGCTCCAAGCTGTGCACAGTGCTTTACAGCTCACGAAGCACTTGCATTCCCTCTCTTTCGATGCTCACAGGAGCGTTACTGGAAAGGCAGAACAGGCTGGAGGTCGAGTGTGTGGCTTCTGGAGCCAAACTGCCTGCATTCAAATCTGCCTGCTGGCTGTGGACCTTTGAGCCAATCCCTTGGTCACTTTATGCCTCCGTGTCCTCATTTTTATATTTAAAATTTTTGCTTAGCATTATCTTGAGACAGGATCTCAGTCTGCTGTCCAGGCTGGAGTGTGGTTGTGCAATCATTGGCTCACGGCCAGCATCAGTCTCCTGAGCTCAAGTGGTCCTGCCTCGGTCTCCCAAGTGCCTGGGACACAGGCCACCATGTCCGGCTAACTTTTAAAAATGTGTAGGCTGGGCGCAGTGGCTCACACCTATAATCTCAGCACTTTGGGAGGCAGAGGTGAGAGGACTTCCTGAGCCCAGGGGTTCGAGACCAGCCTGAGCAACTTGGTGAGACTTCATCTCTGCAAGTTCCAGCTACTTGGAAGGCTGAGGCGGAAGATCACCTGAGCTCAGCAGGTCGAGGCTGCGGTGACCATGAGCATACCAAAGTACTCCAGCCTGGGTGAGGGAGTGAGACTCCAACTTAAAAAATAAATTTTTATTCTGGGTCATTGCCTTACTAGACTCTGGTGTAGTCATGTGCTCTTTGAGCTATGGCTGTTGCCATGTTTCCTGACTTTGGCCCCCTTCCGTACCTTGGGGAGGTGAATCTTCTTCTCTTTCTCTCTAATTTATTTTCTAAATAAATGATGTTTTCTAATCTAAAAAATGTTTATTCTGTGGAAACTGGGTGTGGTGACACACACCTGTAGTCCCACCTACTCAAGAGATGGAAGGATTGCTTGAGCTCAGGAGGTTGAGGCTGCAGTGAGCAGTGATCTGTGCCACTATACTCCAGCCTGGCAACAGAATGAGATACTAACTCAAAATAAATTCTAGGGTCTTGCTGTGTTGCCCAGACTGACCTCAAAATCCTGGCCTCAAGTGATCATCCCACCTTGACCTCCCAAAGTGCTGGAATTACAGGCATGAGCCACCAAGCCTGGCCTTTCTCATTTTTAAAACGGGGATAAGGTCAGGCGTGGTGGATCATGCCTGTAATTCCAGCACTTTGGGAGGTCAAGGTGGGATGA
>NW_007232947.1:734164-735811 GCF_000164805.1 Carlito syrichta | reverse complement strand
AAAATAAGCCTTTATTGTCTTATGCCTCCGAAAATATGTAACTGTGAGTTACTCACATTTAATCTGGCCATATCCTGTCTGTGACACTTCCCAAAATGATCTCACCATATGCCTATTCTCCACCCTGTGTATGACTTCAGACACACTAGATGTTTTGCTGCTCCTGAAACAAGCCGGATCCATTTCCACATTGAGATCTTTGAACTTGACACCTGAAGGTTGTAAAACACTTTCATCTGACATCTGTATGGATGGATCCTTCGTCTCCTCTATGTCCTTTGTTAAAAGTTGCCTTCCCTGTAAGGCCTCCCCTGCTGTATCATTTAACATTTAAACTCCCTCCAGTCTCTCTTGCTCCACCCTGCTTATTCTTCATATAATTTATCACCATCTTACTATATATTTTGCTATTTGTTTTATTTCTCCCCCACTACAATATAACTTCCATGAGGACAGGGTCTTTTTTTTTTTAAGTGGCTTTATTTTCCACAACAGTTTGAGATTCACAGCAAAGTTGAGCAGAAGGCACAGAGATAACCCGTATATCCCTTGCCCCTGCACGTGCATAACCTTCCCATTATCAACATCCTCCACCAGTATTGCAATTGCTAAACCTACATGGACATACTATAATCAACCAAAGTGTATAGTTTACAGCTTGGTTCACTTTTGGAATGGTACATTCTATGGGTTTGGACAAATACATAATGAATGACATGTATTCACCATCATAGTATCACACGAGATAGTTTCACTATCCTAAAAACGCTCTGTGCTCTGCCTATTTGTTCCACTTCCCCAAGCTCCCTGACCCAACTCCTAGCAATCACTGAGGTTTTCACTATCTACATAGTTTTGCCTTGTCCAGAATGTTATATAGTTAAAATCATACATTATGTGGCTTATTTCACTTAGAAATATGTGCTTAAGTCTCTTTCATATCTTTACATGACATAATAGTTTATTTCTAGTGCAGAATAATTGCCCATTCTCTTAATGTAACTTCTTGATGGATTCCAAGTATTGGCAATTATGAATAAAGCTGCTATAAATACTCCTGTGCAAGTTTTTTATTTTTAGGATAAATGTTTTTAACTCCTTTGAGAGAGATGTCAAACATTTCTGTTGCTACTGGATCATATGGTAAGTGTATGCTTAATTTTGTACATGTCAAACTATATTCCAGAGTGGTTGTGTTGTTTTATATTCCCAGCAGTAATGAATGAGAGATTCTACTGCTCAATGTCCTGTTCTGCCCTTGGTGTTGACAGTGTCCTTGATTTTGACCATTCCAATAGATGTGTGTAGTGATATTTTATTGTTGTTTTAATTTGTATTTCTCCAATGGCATGTGATGTAAAGCATTTTTTTATATGCTTATTTGCCATCTGTATGCCTGGTAACATCTTTGGCCCATTTTTTAATGCAAATATTTGTTTTCTTTTTGTTGCATTTTGAGTTTTTGTATATTTTGGATTACAACCCTAGGGACTGCAAATATTTTATCCAGTGTGTAGGTTGTCTTCTTATTCTCTTTAGATTGTCTTTCTCAGATAGTTTTTAGTTTCATGAGTCTAGCTCATAATTTTTTCTGTCGTGAATTGTGCTTTTTGTGTTGTATCTAAAAAGGCAACACCAAATCCAAAA
>NW_007232947.1:695278-733435 GCF_000164805.1 Carlito syrichta | reverse complement strand
ATCTTCATAAAAATCTTGAAAGTGACAGAGCAGGTATAAAATTTAGCTCTGTTTGACTATGAAGCACAAAGAGCTTTGTCAGATACAATCTTTTGAGGAATAGTTCAAATGGATACCTCAACAGGACATTAAGGATTTTTTTTGTGTCCTCAAGAAGAGATGGAAGAAACCCTCTTAAATGCCAAAATGTGTGCACAAAAACACTTACATACATTACTATTTCTGCTTAACCCATGATGAATAAGATCTTCAGTTAACCAAGGTCACAGAACTTTCAAGAGGTGAAATTATAATTTATACTCAGATTTTTCTATCTCATAGGGAAGTGCTTTTCAAACACTGAAGTGCGTGAGATTCACTAGGATGTATTTTTAAATGCAGACATTGATTCCATAGGTCTAAAGTACATCTGGGATTCGTTACCTTTAGCAAACTCTCAGGTGATGCCGACATTACCTGTTATGTACCCCATTTTTAGTAGCAAGTTCCCAAGGACAGATGGATGCTGAGATATTGAAAAGATGACAAATGTAAGAGTAGCCTATTTGTACATTAGGAGTCACTTCAAAAAGGGTAATTAGGCTCTCATCTTCTTTTTTTCTCCTACAAGATGGCAAAACTCACTAGGTAGCAAGAACTTTTATCACATCTCCAGTAATTTCGCGAAACAATCAGTAGTTGAACAAAATTAAAGGGATAATTCAAACACTCATACCATATATACTTTATCAAGGAAACAGGGATTATGACAGAAAAACTCTTGGGTTTCAGCAGGCATGTGCATATTGTTTCTTTATCAATCAGCATGTATTTGACTACACTCCCCTCATGGACCAAGGTGTCATGTTGACCACTGAAGAGGAAAGTAAAACATGGAAAAATAGTTATTATTTTTGCATAAATATTTTTGCATGATAGCATGCTAAATTACTGTGCTAAACTCTGTTTAAAATTTGTTGGATCTTAGTGATGATTGTTCATCACTCCAAACAACCCTTCTACACATATACTGACCTAAGAACTGAATAGTAAGCACTGAGTAGGTGCTTATGAGAAAGGCTAGATGAGTATAGAGAAAATACCTAGTTTACTTGTGCCCTGCACATCTAAGATATACAAACATATCTCCATTTATTGTGCATTGCTTTATCACACTTTGCAGATATTGTGTTTTTTTAAATTGACAAAACTAAAGGGATAATTCAAACAATCATACCATATATACTTTATTAGGGAAGCAGGGATTATGACAGAAACCTACTTCAAGCAAGTGTGTGAGCCATGACTCTTCAACAGTGTGTGCTCACTTTGTGTCTCTATCCCACATTTTGGTAATGTTAGTAATGACTCAAATTTTTCATTATTATTATATCTGCTATGGTGATTTGCAATCAATGATCTTTAATGTTACTATTGTAATTGATTTGGGGTACCACAAACCAAATCCATAGAAGACAATGAACTTAATCAATAAATGTTGTGCATGTTCTGACTGCTCCACCAACCAGTCATTTCTCTCTCTCTCTCTCTCTCTCTCTCTCTCTCTCTCTCTCTCTCTCTCTCTCTCTCTCAGGCCTCCCTATTCCCTGAATCATAGCAATATTGAAATTACACCAAGAAATAACTCTACAAGAAATTCTAAGTGTTCATATGAAAAAAGGAGTTGTACTCTTCTTTAAATAAAAAAACTAGAAATAGTTAATCTTAGTGAGGAAGGTGAAAGGCATGTTAAAAGCTGAGATAGGCTGAAAGACCTCTTACACCAGTTGACCAAGTTATAAAAGCAAAGAAAAAGTGACTGAAATAAATGAAAAGTACTACCCCAGTGAAAACATGAATAATAAGAAAAAGAAGCAACCTTAATAACTGAATTGGAGAAAGTTTCAGTGGTCTGGCTAGGAGATCAAACCAGCCACAACCTAATCCAGAGGTTATAACCAATATGGCATCTTGGTCTATTAGGGAAAAGGTATGGACAAACCCTTAGCATGAAGCCTAATCCAGAGAAAAACTCTAACTCTCTTCAATTCTATGAAGGTTGAGAGAGATGAGGAAATTGCAGAAGAAAGGTTGAAGTAAACGGAGGTTCATTCATGAGGTTTAAGGAAAGAAGTCATCTCCAAAACATCAAAATGCAGGGTAAAGCAGCAAGTGCTCGTGGAGAAGTTGCAGCAAGTTATCTAGAAGATCTAGCTAAGATAAATAATGAAGCTGATTACACTAAAAAGTAGATTTTCATGTACATGAGACAGCATTTTATTGGAAAAAGATGCCATCTAGGACTTTCATCGCTAGAGAGGAGAAGACTGTGCTTGACTTAAAAGCTTTAAATCATAAGCTGACTCCCCTGTTAGAGGCTAATGCAGCTGGTGACTTGAAGTCTAAGGCAATGCTCATTTACTTTTCAGAAAACTATAGTGCTCATAAAATTATTCCAAATTTGCTCTATAAATCGAACAACAAAACCTAGATGACAATACATTTGTTTATAGCATGGTTTACTGAATACGTTAAGTCTACTTTTGAAACCTGCTGCTCAGAAAAAAATAATTTATTTTAAAATATTACTGCTTATTGACAATTCACCAGGTCACCAAGGAACTCTGATGGAAATGTACAAGGAGATTAATACTGTTTTCATGCCTGCTTGCCTAACATCTACTCTGTAGTCCAAGCATCAAAAAGTAATAAGAAAAAAATTTCATAAGGCTATAGCCGCCATAGATAGTGACTTCTCTGATGGACCCGGGCAAAATAAATTGAAAACTTGTTGGAAAAGATTAACCAGTGTAGATGCCATGAAGAGTGTTCATGACTCATTGGAGGAGGTCAAAATATCAACATTAACAAGAGTTTGTGAGAAGTTAATTCCAGCCCTCATGTATGACTTTGAGGGGTCTAAGACTTCAGTGAAGAAAGTAACTACAGATGTGACTGAAAAAAGCAAGAGAATTCAAATTAGAAGTGGAGCTTGAGATGTGACTGAATTGCTACAATCTCATGATAAACCTTAAACAGATGGAGAGTTGCTTCTTATAGATGAGCAAGGAAATTAGTTTCTTGAGATGCAATCTACTTCTGGTGAAGATGCTGTGAACACTGCTGAAATGATAACAAAGAATTTAGAATATTCATAAATTGAGCTGGTAAAGCATTGGTAAGGTTTGAGAGGACTGAATGCAATTCTGAAAAAGAAGTATCTAGGTAAAATGCTATCATACATCATTGCATGCTACAGAAAATATTTCATAAGAGGAAGAGTCAACTGATCTGGCAAATTTCATTTGTTATCTTATTTTAAAACTGCCACAGGCACTCCAACTTTCAGCAATCGTCACCCTGATTTGGCAACAGCCATCAGCATTGAGGCAAGACCCTCCACAACAAAATGATTATGACTTGTTGAAAGCTGAGATGATTGTTAGCATTTTTTAGCAATAATGTATTTTTGTTGATTTTAAAAGATACATATATAGTTTAGATACAATGCTACTACACACTTAATAGACTATAATGCAAACATCACTTTTCTATTCACTGGGAAACCAAAAAGAATTGTGTGACTTACTTCATCGCAATATTCACTTTACTGACACTAAACCTGCAATATATTCAAGATATGCCTGAACTGTGAGTTATATTTTGCAGTCTTAAGAGTATAGACATTTGCAATATAGCCTCCTAATGACCTTCAACCTGTTTCAGAAATTTTATTAAGTTATTTTGCTTAATTAGAATGCTATTTATTTGATATTAGCTGTTGACTCATAGTATGTTAGAAAATAATTTAAGATAAATCAAAACTGATTTTTTGAGTTTAACATTATATTAGCACTTTAGTGAAACTTGATGTTTTAAATGTGTTGTATTGCCTTCAGTGGCTACTTAATAGACATAATCAAGGTTTTTAAAAAGTATATATACATTTGAGAAGTCAAAAAAGATTGAAACAAGAATTGTTTTTCTTTTTGGTGAGAAAGTTGGATTTATTGAGAAGACAGAAAAGCTCCCATTGTGGGAGAAGACCTGAGGGAGTTGCCCAAGAATTGTTTTTCAATTAAGAACTTTATGGTTTCTGTGTTTGAGTTTTCAAATGCAACTGAAAAATTCAAATTTCATTTTCCTTCACTGGTTATTGTAATCAAAACTACAAAGCTATTATTTTATTTTTAATTATAGTATTTTTCTGTTTTCTGCATTACATTTCCTTTCAAGCTTATTTAGTATATTATGTCAGTCTTCACCCCGGGTGACAATCTCATTTTCTGGATCTTCTGGAAGCTCATGAACCATACTTCTTCATGAGTTTTTAAATATTATTTTCTTTTGACCTAACATGTGAAAATATTGGAAGTTAGTAATAATAATAAGTCCATGTCTATGGAAATAGTGTAGATATTATTAATCATTCTTGCTGGGTGCTGAGCAATTCATGAACTACTTGCTGAATGAAATTCAATAAACAGTTCGTGAATACTTGAATTGAGAGATTTTTCTTTAAAAAAAATTGAAAACTGGTAAATACCATCAGTGACAAATACTATTCCATCAAATTCAGATTGGCTATGAAACCTCTCCGTTTTTAAACTCATCCTCAGTACACTCACAGCAGTGAGAAAGATGAGGTGTGACTACAAGGTAATGAAGTTCATTTTCTTAGGTGGTTTGTAATATTGGCTCTCTGAACACTATTCAAGAAGAGGCATTCTAGAAATGTTTTAAGTCACATTAGCACTGCTGTAATCAACATACAGTCTCTCAGGGCAATTTCTAAGAAGGTCGACACTCATTGTGGTATTTGAGAATAATTGCCTTTGCTATTTTATTGTCACACTTTGTAAATTGTGCAGGGCAGTTCCAAGTGGAAGGGATGCTTCTCAAAGGCTCCGGAGAGCATGTTGTAAGGAGTCTCGTGCATATCTGTGTGTTGAAAATAAAGAAAATAAAATCACATCCCTCTCACTATCAGTATACTGCTATGGATACATTTTTAATTGCTCTCCTTAAAAGCTTGATCCAAAAGCCTTTGAAGTAAGCAGCTCTCTACTTTTATCCTATTACAAGCAAACAGTCTCTCAATCCCGCCCTGATTTTGAGGGGCAGCATTTGGAAATCGTTCTGAAACATAGTTTCTACTAACGTTTTCCTATGGGTGATCTTACTAGCCTATTAAACATTTGTAATCACACAGAGCTTAAAGTATGGAACTGCAAACATGTTAGCACAGTGTGTAATCTCGGGGCTCAGAAGGAAGCCAGCCCTCACAGTGAGCTTATTTCCAGAATTCTAGCTGCACCAGCTCTCCAGGGAGCAGAAGCTGCCAGCCCACCCTCCCACCTCCTTTGGAGGAGACTAGGTGGTAGCAACAAACCATGTGGGCAGAAATTGAAGAAAGTGAAGAATAAAGTAGAGGAGTGGGGGATGGGTTGCACAGGCGCCGCAGCAATAGGATAAATGACATAGCCTGAATTCAACTGTGCTCCTGTACCTGTTTTTAGACGTTGATGTGTACAGCTTCCCCACCCCCTTTTTAAGTTAGCAAACATAATCCTTACTAAGCACCTGACTGCCTTGCTTCTAGACCACGTCGGTGTCGGTCTCCTTTAATATGTAATTTTAATATAAAATATTAATGCAATTTCACTGCTTTTAGAAATTCACTGGAAGTCTACTGATATTTTTCAAAGAACAAGAACACTTAAAAATACATCCTTGAACCACGAATTTCAAGTGCTGGAATAACAAAAGGGTGATGACAAGAATACGCAAATGGCTTAGGAGAAAATCTCTGTCTACTTTCCCAAAGTTTAAAGAATCCTACTGCTAGCACAGAGTCATGCTCAAAATGAAAGAATAGATTATGTTAATTAAATGTTATGTTTCCAGGTTTTCTCTCTCTTCCTCCAAAAAGCGGGGGAAACAGAATGTAGCAGGATTTGTTTGGAGTGACACAAATAGTCCCATTATAAAATATATTTTTGGTTGGCTTAGTAAATATTGAAAATTTTGACATAACAATATATCAGCGAGCCCTTCTCTTCAGCAACACAAATGTTTAAATCCCCTTTGGTTGATTATGCAAATTCAGCCTATATTATGCAAATTCAGTTCTATATCTTGTTGCAATTAACTGTGAAGGCACAATTCCCAAGGTAGACTTTTTAAGGCCAGGTAGAAAGGTTGTCCTTGGTATTTCTTAGATACAGTTAAAGAGGTTATTGTTCAAATGAAGGTCTATGAACCTTTCCACATACAATGTGTACAACAGTGATAATTTCTGACTAGTTACATTCTTTATAGGATAGTTATTATCAGTCATTCTTTTAGTTTAGTCTATACACAAAGCAAGATGGGAAGATATGAAAGCTTAAATGATCCAGTTACTTTGGGCTCCTGAAGACATTCACAGAAGTGGCAGCTCAGTCAGATCTGTGTATAGTATATGGCCTCTACCATGAATCAGAATCACTAGTTATTTTATCTCCACCTTCTTCTGCTTTAGAATATGTGGAGATGTGCATACCAAAAAAATGGCAACAGCTATACAGGAAAGAGGACAGGTAAATATAAATATAGAAAGTTAGCCAATAATACTCCCTGATTCTTCTGGGACACTTTGCAATAGAATCATCAGAGTGAAAAACTGATGGAATTAAAACATTATGCATGAGAGAAAATGTTCAATTACATGTACATTTCAGAACCTCCATCCCAAGTGTGGGTGTAGATACCACCTTATGGTATTTTTAAGAAGCTTTTTTACTAGTTCCGCATTTCAAGTGTGTTCTAAAGTCTGTATACAGAGCTAATGTGAAAATACCTTTAAAACTGTACTCCTGTTGCTGTTACTGCATGTATCCACTCGTCAAAAATAATTAGATTGCTTAATATCTTGAAAACATAGGTTGCAAATCTCATGAATAAAATATTCACCAGGATTGCCATATGACAACGTGTAAAATGATAGATCCCAGTACATTATTTATACTATAAAATTATCATCTCACATTTGATGAAGAATGTTTTGAATACAAACTATAGATCTCTGGCATATCATATAAGTAAATTATCATATACCTCTTAATAACCAGTACCCAAATTTTAAGATGAGCAGAAACCAATATGATTAAAACTTGAAGGAATGGATTACTTGCTGAATATATGTCTCAAACTGGATTGTTTCTAGTATTATTATCTCTATTTTATTATTATATGTTTTATATATTATATATATAATTATATCTAGTAATATTATCCTAAAATCAGGAAGTTTAAATGGTTCATTCTCAAAATAAGATTAAGGCTATCTAAGATGTAGGGAAAATCAAACCAGTCTGAAAAATCAATCTAATTTCCATGAAATAAAAATTAAAATGTTAGAGGTACTTGAGATGAGGTCTTATACACTTCCAGTATGGAAAGTTAAAAGATAGAAAGCAAAGGAGAGCCTAGGTATTACATGAATCAGCAATTCTTACTGGAAGTTTTCCATCTTCAGGTCAGTAGATCAAATATGATCTCAGGCAGTACAGAAGACTAAATATACCCATTGTCCCTGCTGTGAAAAAGAGTATGATTAAATGATCATCCCACCCAGGTCCACACCAGACTTAGCTCACCCAGAAATGAGTCACTGCTCTGATGTACTGATTGTCCTAGGCTGAGCCAAAGCAGTGATTAAATAGCTTAGAGCTTTGGAGCTGGACAGAACCTCTGCACTAATTCTCCTTCATGCTTAAATCAAAGCTGATTCTGGAAGATATCCAGTGATTGCTAGGGATTTAGGAGGATGGTCTTCTGCAAACCAACCACAGGAACTGATGCCAACAGGCTCTCCACTGAGCAGATGAAGTGCGGGCTGGGGAGCTCTTGGGCTAATTTGTTTTTCATGTATAGTGAATGTTTTCAAACATAAATTATTAATTGTACTTTAAAAGTTGACTGCATAAAATGAATTTCCAGTTAACCTACACTCCAAATGGTCTGCAATGAATAAACTACAATACAAAACACTTTGTTACTCAACATATGACTAAGTTATTTCTTTAAATAAACATTACTCTTTTTTGTTATTTGACTTTATAATAATTAACATTTATTTTTTCACATGGGAAGGCATTATTGTAATGATCCAAAAAGATCTTGTCTAAGCTGCTCAAAATCATTCTAAACTAATTGGTACATTAGGTTATGGTAGATGCTGGTTAGTTTCATTGGTTGTGATGCTGCTGCCGGAGTCACTAGCTTAAGTTCTGTGTATCCAGATTATCCATAGATGTCCAAGTATTACAAGTCCAGGTTATCCTTAGATATCCATGCACTGCATGTCCAGGTTATCCATAGGTATCTATGTATTACATGTCCAGGTTATTCATAGATATCCATGCATTGCATATTCAGCTATTCATAGAGAAAAACTTAGTTCAACACCCTCATTTATGCACAGTTTCACAACTGATATGAATTTTAAAGTGCCAACCACTTAAATATATTATATATGTGAGAAGGCCTTGATTCAATTCATCACCAAAGATAATACATTTGAGGGAGTTATGAGGATAAAATGCATTTATGTACAAAGTGACTCAGATACATAGATTAGATCCTGGCCTTCTATACGCTTATAATAAAGAAACAGATTAAACTAACCAACTTTACATGCAGAGTATGTATTATTATCATGGTAAATATGGTCATTCAAAATGCATTAAACAAGTGGAATATCATTTTCAGTTATAAGGTAACAGAAAAAGTTTTCTTCATATGGTAGAAAAAGGACTATGTTTATAAAAGAAACTGTTTAATCATGCTTAAAATCTCCCACTTTAATATGGTGCCCCCTCATGCATTCATGGTTTCCATTACTCCAATTTGATTCAAGGGGCCTTGAACAGTGAGCTCAATAGGGATAACCATAGAGTTGAATTTAGATCAGGGTTCATACCCTGAAATCCACATTCCAGCTGTGTTGTTTGAAAAATGTGATTTTCTCATTTGGTAAAGCAGTTTGTAAGATGTACTTTTCAAAGGAAATTAGTAGTATTCCCAGAATTCCTTCATCATGCCCAGCACAATATCAAACATCCAGTAGGTGAGTAATGATTGTAAAACCACATTGTTTATCCTCTTAAACTGCATATAAAACATTTAAATTGCCTCATATTTATGTTACCTTAAAAACATCAAAAAATAGATGTTACATCACTGGCTAACATGAGGAGCGCAAGATAGAATAATAGAATAATGTTGATTTAAAAAAACTTAAAAATGTTTTTCCATGGTTAATGGAAATTAAAGATTTTTTTCACCTACTATATTTACATAAAGTGTTAAAAACCTTATGGCCACTATTTTAATTTTTGCAATTCAATGTTTTGACAACCATAAAAAGCTTTTAAAATAACACAATATCCAATGAAATTTTCAATACAATTCATGAACTGATTTTCTTCTTTTCTTATGTCATTCAGCCCTAGATAATTATTTTTCCATCACATACGGCTGTATTGAAAATCCTTTTTACAAGTGAGTTTGCATACTTTTCATAAATTACTGTTTCTGTCTGCTTAAGCTGTTTAACTGAAAGGGCAATCTTAATTGGCAGAAATTTATTTATTAAAAAGATTTATTATTTTTTTCCTAATTTTTTTATCCTTCTATGATTGCTACAAAATGGGTAAGAACAGAGATTTTGATTCTATTCATGTCTCATCAAATAGTAAATTATAAAAGTAAAATCAATTTGCATGTCACATCTGGAATGCAACACAAATTACACAGCCATATGGAAGATTTATCATTTGAATTAAGATATACTAATAAATTGAAATACTGAAACTGTGAATATGTCTTCAAGTTAATAAGATATTTTCTTGGGATATAGAAAGAATACCAAAATAAATTTTAACTGTACTCAGTAAAATAATATAATTGGGGAATATTAATGTCTTTGATTTGGGACTTTTCAATTTATTCGTAGCCACCTTTGATTTATATTTCTATCTTTTGTATTATTTTTCTTTTTTATTTATTCCCTTATTTATTTACTTTTTCAGATGTCTAACGCCCCAGCAAAAGCCATGTCTGTCTCAACTAGTATTGCCACTGATGCAGTTTTTTGTCCCGGGATTTGGTGAGCTGGGACCCCAAGGGATGTTGCAGTTTCCGAAGCTGCACTGTCAGCCCTGGATCCAAGCAGGGGCCAGGGACACGATGGCGTCTGGATAGGGGGATGTGGTGGCTCCTGAGACCTCAAGGATGCCCAACAGATACAGAGTCCCCAATGAGTGTTACAGCTTTCTTAGTTTGGAACTCGGATGAGCTGAGCTTCGAGAAGTGTTTATAGCTCTGCCAGTTCGGTGTACCCGCAAGCCAGAGGCCACCAAGGAGTGTTGAAACTCTCTCAGGTCCTTGAGTCCAGCTCTTCCAGAGTGCGTGTGCAACTCTTCTTGTTCTGCAGCTCTCCTAACTCAGCAGTTCTGGGTTCTTGTCCCACGCCCAGGAAGAATGAGAGGCACCGATACCATGAGAGAGTAAGTAAGAATTTATTAGAAGACAGAAAACCTCAGACAATTGAGAAGGTACCTGAAAGAGAGTGCGGACAATACCACTGCAGTCAGGTATTTATATAGTCATGAGTGTGTGCTGATTGGTTGATGGCAGCATCAATCAGAGAGAAGCACTATTGTGTGGGATTGAAATGCATCAATTGGGAGAGGGTTGAAAAGGGCCAATCAAGAAGAAGCATACAAAAGAGACAGTCCACTGACCGGGAAATAGGTGTTCTCACTCCAGTGCATGCGGCTTATAGCAGAAGTTTGTAGCAGATGGCTCTAATCTCTCTGCCCATCCAGTTTCTTCCTATCTCCTCTCCCACCATATGACCCACTATATTGTGGTTTACATAATGCAGGAGTGAAACAGTGTTTATTAAAACAAAAAAGTTAAATAACGCCACAGGTATTTCATAGACTAGTAAGTAGATATTGAAACTTTGTTAAAAAAAATTTGAGGGAGGATCAAAAAAACCTCGGTTTTTATTTATTTAATAATTTCATTTATTTAAACATGTATTTATTTTTACATGTTTAAACTTCAGTCACCTTCAAAATTCTCTCCGTTTGATGCAATACAACTATGGAGATGCAGTTCCCAGTACTTGAAATGGTTTTTGAACTCGTCAACTTTTATGCCTTTTCATGCTTCTGGCGTTTTTGTTTCACCTCTTCCACATTGGCAAAACATTTCCCTTTGAGGAATTTTTTCATTCTGCGAAACAAACAAACAATATAGTTGCTTAGGGCGAGATCAGGTGACCAGGGAGGGTTGGGCATGAGGGTCATCCCTTTTTTGGTCAAAAACTGCTGAACACTCAGTGGTGTGGACAAATGTGTCATAAATTGCCTGTCATGAAATGGACAAAAAGCACTGAAAGAATCTCAAAAAAAAAAAAAAAAAAATTCACTGAATCCGAAGTCAGCCTCTCACAACAACTAGCTGGCACACTGATGCCAATGGGTTCCTAAAACACTTACCTACCTGGGGAACCCTGTACTACAAGCAACCTGCCCTCCAAAAAATAATTTCAGGTTTTTTTGCCCCCCCATTTAATAACATAAGTAAATGTCCATAAAATAATTTGAAAATCCCTAGAGCAGAATAGAAAATGTGTTTTCAATATTTTTCAATTTTATGTAGAAATGTATACATATACATAGAAAAGCACTGGAGGTTAATACACCACAATAAATTTTATTTCTTTTTTATTTATTTATTTTTTTGAGTTGAAGTCTCACTCCATCTCCCAGGCTGGAGTGCAGTAGCACGCTCATGGCCATCATAGCCACCCCAGGGTTGACCTGCTGGACCCAGCGATCCTTCCACCTCAGCTTTCCAAGTAGCCAGAACTACAGGCGCACGCTACCACGTCCAGCTAACTTTTTTTTTTTTTACTTACTGTAGAGACGAGGTCTCATCAAGTTGCTCAGACTGGTCTCGAACCCATGGGCTCAGGCAATCCACTTGCCTCGGCCTCCCAAAGTGCTGGGATTACAGGCCACAATAATTTTTTAAATGCTGAGTGTATTGGGAGCTAGAAGAGTAGATTAGAAACATCTCTTTTCTTTCTATTTTTGTGTTTTCCAAATTTCTATAGTGATGATATATTAATTTTATAACTAATATGCAGTTAATCATGTTGCAAAATATATTTTGAATAATAGATTTATTTTTAAAACTAGCATAATTTAGTATTATATTTTAGAGGGTCACTACCTTACTTAAGTCAGACCAAATCTATTCATAGATCCAGAAACAATAATGTTCCTTTTACTACTATATCCAAAATAAAAAAATACAGCTAAATCCCTTGGTTACTATTAAAAATTGAGGAAAAATTGCTTATTTCATAAATTTAAATAAGTTTATTTCAGTCATTTTAAAATAATTATATCTCCAATTTAAAATCATATCAACTGAATAGAAAAAAATAATAAAAATAGATCTAGCCAGTCAACTATGAGGTATTTCAGTATGAATAACAATGTCAGTACAATTTTATCTTAGAGTTACTGGTGTATTGCTCCAGTATTGAAAAGAAAAAAGGTTTTTATTGGTTTTGTTTTTTACAGGATTGATAGAGTATGAGATAGAATAATAGTTTTATCTTTTAAACTTTAATTTGGGCCTTAAATCAGTTCACAGAACTTTTTCAATTTTTATATATTTTTTCCTTTGTGAAAGTAATAAATGTTGAAGGGTTTTGTAAAATACAAGTACTACTTGATAACATTGATAAAACAAAGCTACAAAAGAGCATACTGCATGGACAAGACCCAATTGAGCAAGAGTTTTAACTATAATCTTAGCTGACACTTATCTAAAATCGTCTCTTACTTTGTCATTACACTATTCCATGTACAAGTTTGAGTGGCTCATTCATCAGAAGTCCTCTAATTCTGTCTGAAAAATCAAGGCTGATTTATTTAAATATATCTGAAATCCCAAGGCCTCTAGTGAATGGAATATTAAATAGAGATATATAGATCTCTAAGAGGTAACAGACATTGTGCTTTGGTCTGTAAATGCTCTTCACCTGCCTCAGACTTTTAACTTATCAAGGATTTTTATTTCAGAATAAAAGGTATTTTAAAAATATTTTTACTTTACTGAAAAGCTTCAACCTATCCTGTTTCACTCATAAAATTTTCTCTTAAACTGACCTTGAGTAGCTTTCTGAGAGAACGTTAGAATGCTGTTTTGGGAGAGGCGGTAGAAATCTCACTCTGTTGCCCGGGCTGGAGTGCAATGGCACACTCACAGCTACCACCACCCCAACCCCAACCTCCTAGACTCAGATGATCCTCCAAGGAGTTGGAAACACAGGTGTGCACCACCACACCTGGTTATTTTTTTATTTTATTTTTATTTATTGGTCTCACCAAGTTGCCCAGGCTGGTCTCAAACCCCTGGACTCAGGCAATCCTCTCACCTGCATCTCCCAAAGTGCTGGGATTACAGACGTGAGCCACCACGCCTGGCTTATTTTGTTAATGTGAAATCTTCCATTCAAGAATTCAGCCTTCTGTCTGGGGACGGGGAACACCCCTTATCAACAAGGGTGCCTGAACGATGCATATTTGTATACCTAATCCTTAACTGTACCCCACAATTTTAAAATAAAAAATATGTTTAAAAAGAAAAAGAATTCAGCCTAGGGGGTTTAGAGATGATTTTATCTATGTTATGTACTTGGAGAGTCTGAATGAACTAGGTAAATTTTCTAGTCCGTTGTGTGGATCAGTACCAGATTCCTATAAATCAATGTACCACTGTAATAGTATTTTTTCAGTCAGCATTCACGATGATGAGGAAAATGACATATATTCACATATATTAAATTACTGTTGTTTTTTATTAGATTTAAATCTCTAAGTGCTTTTATTTTATGAACAAAAAGTTTAGGCCCCTTAAATAGCATCTAAAACAAACCAAGGATTACAAAACTGTAATTTTAACTTATGCCATCAACAAATGTTAGGTTGAAGAGTTATCTAGTTGTATGTCTTTATGGTTTCTATGTTGCCTGATATATGCCTATCTGAAATTTGGATCCAAATTTAATATCTCTTAGTACACAAGATGTATATAAAAAGTAATTTCAGTTTCTTTGTTGCTCATTTTGTGCCTCAGTGAAAATAAAATTTACTAACTTCAAAGCTTCCAGAAAACATTGTGTTTTTTCCTGCCTCTAATTTTACTTTAAAAACTTCAGTCTATCTCTCTTTTTTTTAAGAAAAATATAATTTAAAGCTTATTTCATAAGATTCTCTGCTAGAGCAAATATATTGGTGAAGTAAACATCTTTTTTAATATCAAGAGTTGTCTGCAAGATGGACTTACAGAATTTGTAAGAATCACATCTATCATGAATTTCTTTTTATTAAGATACTCTTCACAAGTTATTTTCATACAGGTTTAAGAATTCTGCTAGTTGCAGGAATTCTTCATAAAAACTGCAGGAACCTAAAGTCTTTCTTTTGTAAGAGCACCATTTTAGTGTTGAAACATTGGCAGATTCCCTCTCACAAGATCAATGTGGCATGAAAAATGAAAAACACTCAAAATGGAGAAAACCACAAAAAGCTTTTCGGGTTCTGATTTGAAATAATGTGTGTGTCTTGTGTCAGAGAATAGGGAGGAAGGGCAGAGAATAGAACTTTTGGCCTGAGGCATACTGTAGAAAGATAAAATAGAAAACTAACTCTTGGAATTAAGTTCTCCCCATTGCCTTGGAGCAAACAATTGCCTGCCCCAACATTGGCCATAATTTGCAGTACTGGTCAGGGATTTGTAAGGAGTGAAATTTCATGTCTTAAGCATTTGAGAATCTGTGTAAAACAAGTGAAATTAACTAAATATGGGCAGTACTTTCCCATTCCTCTTTTTCTAAACTTACTGAATTAATAAATTAAACTTAAAGAGGGTCTTCTCCTACTGTTCTTTTGTGGGGGAGGGAGTGAAGGCAAATTCTTTTCTGATTCTAATATTAAAAGCAATAAATGTGAATTGCCTGTGGTTTTCTGGTGACTCTGTATCTTCATCCTAGGGCGTATTCATTCTGTATTCCTTCAGCTCTTTAGAGCAGTCATGGGCCTACAGATTGTCTGAGGAATAACTGATATACTCATGGGAAAATATGTTTATTGGGTAAAATAAAATAAAAATAAACTTTTTGCAACACAATATGTATTAAATAAACTCTCCTTCACTCTAAAGAAGGTAATCTTGAACTAATAGACAAATACATCCAAACACTTTTATCCTCCATCTGGCATAATTATCTATTAATGCTGGTCCAGGAAAATGATACAGATTTTATCAACAACAGTAAAAGGAGCACATTAGTAGAAAGTTCTTATAAGATGTAAAGATAAAGGATCAAAACTTGTCAGTCAAAGAAACACTTCCGAAACATGCCAACTATGAATCAGAGGAAAACTGAAACACAACATCAGCATCAACATAAGTTAAAGTTAATTAAATCAATAGTAGCAGACAAAAAATACCACAATGAAGTAAAAATTTAAAAAAATAAAATAGAAAGGAAAATACAAAATTATTCACCACATTAATTGAAGAGAAATAGAAAGTAAACTGAAATAAATTCTCCAGGGGAGAATACATATGACTGAATGTACTGAATGTGATAGATACAGAAATTATAAATGCAAAAAGCAAAAACAACAAAGTAAAATTTCAAAATATACATTAAAAAGGAGATACAACATATATGCAATTGGAATTGGAATATCTAAAAATAGTATAACAAAACTAAATATGATTAAATGTCTTGAAATTCGAGGAGACCTAATCTTCTATTGAAAGTGCTCATCTTTGTCTTGTAACACTTGTACACTGTTGGTGGGAGTGCAAACTAGTATAGCCTCTGTGGAAAACAGTGTGGCAGTTCCTAAATTCCACACAACCCCGCAATCTCCCTACTGGGAATATACCCAGAAGAACTCAAATCACTCTATAAAAAAGAAATCTGCACACATATGTTTATCACAGCATTGTTCACAATAGCAAGAACATGGAACTAACCATGATGCCCATCAAAAGAGGACTGGGTCTTAAAAATGTGGTACATATGCATGATGGAATATTATGCAGTCATAAAGAAGAACAAAATCATGAACTTCACAGCAACCTGAATGGACTTAGAGTTTATAATACTGAGTGATCTTTCACAGAAACAAAGAACTGAGTATCACATGCTCTCACTCATAAGTGGACCTTGAACAATCATCCTAATACTATAAGAAAAGGATTGGCAGTAGTGGGAAACTGGTGGGAGGGGAGCGGGATTGGCAGTAGTGGGTATCTGCCTGAAGAAAGGGTGGGGCATACCTCATCAACAAGGGTACCTGTATAATTGACATTTGTATACCTAAACCTGAATTGCACCCCACACTTTTTAAATAAATAAATAAATGGAAAAAGAAAGTGTTCATCTTTGTACTTAGAAAATTAATCCAGAAGGATCAAATCCAAAAAAAATCACAGTAAAATTTTTAGAAAATTTGTGTTTCCAGACCAAAAAACAAAAAAAAGAAGCAAAAAACAGAAACAAAATAAAGTTCACTTATTAAAGGAAAAAATGAGAATGAGTATAAAAGTTCCCAGTAGAAAAATACAAACTCAGAATGGGACAATATTTTTAAATTGTTTGAGGCAAAATAAATTAGTCTAAGCCAAACATTTTATCTGAGATATATTGATTTTCAAGTATCAGACCTAAATAAAAACAGATTTAAAAATAAAAATACATAATGTATTTTACTTATAAACCAATCTAAAATATTTACTAGTAGACAAGCATTGTCACACCAAGAGATAATTGGAGAAATTTTTTTTTAAATGATGTTTTCAATGAAGTGTTCCAGTAAAAATACCTAGAAATAAAGCCATATTACTAGCAATGAGTCTCGCTAGTGAAAATGTCCTGGATATCATTTGCAATGCAAGGAACCAAGTGGTCTTGCCGAAATGGCTGATTCTGGATCTGGAGCAGTGCAAGTATGAGATAAGCCTAGGCTATTCAGAGCCAGAAAGCACAGAAGATATCAAATATTAATGTACACCAAAGCTAGTTGTATGAAGGAAATTCAAATAGCCAAATTTGGAGCAAGTTTCATTTTTTAAAAAAGTAACTATAATTGATTGTTATATATTAAATATTTAAATATGAACATAATACATGTGTGTGTATGTGTGTGTGTATGTGTGTGTGTGTGTATGTGTGTATGTGTGAGAGAGAGAGAGAGAGAGAGAGAGAGAATATCATATTTTAAAACTCACTAGGTCTCAAAAGCTACTAAAACCATAAAGCCATTAGGTGAAATGATATTGGAGAAAACTATTCACCAGCTACAAAAGTGTTGCCTAAAATATGTATTGCAAAGGGGAAAATAGTTCTTTACAATGGAGACATTTGTCAATCATGATCTTAAGTCACTATGTTTGGCATCACTAGTAATGGAGCAACCTGATGTGACATTTGTTTCTTGATGTGACATTTTCTGAGGTATGCATTATCAACTAAATGTATTCTTTTCAAAAATGCTTTATTAATTTATTTATTCATTAAATTTCATTTTAGAGTTGTGAGGTACAAGTGAGAATCTGCTTGTGTGCAAGTGAATTCTGGGCTTCTAGCTGGCCTTCACTACCCCTGGTAGTGGGCCAGGTACCCATTGTATTGTCACATGTCACAAGTCCCCCCCTTCCCTCTCTTCCTTAACAATGTCCAGCCACTGCTGACCCCACCTTGGTACTAATGTGACCAGTGCTCAGGGCCCACTTATGAGTGAAAACGTGCCATTCAGTTCTTTGTTTCTTCCTATGATGATCTCCAACTGTATCCAAGTTGGCTGTGAAGGTTATGATTTTGTTCTTCTTTAGAACTGTATGATATTTCATTGTATATATATACCACATTTTCTTTATCCAGTTCACTTTTGATGGACAGTAGGATTGGTTCCGTGTTTTTGCTGTTGTGAATAATGATGCAATAAACATGCATGTGCAGGTGTCTTTTTGATAAAGTGTTTTATGTTCCTCCAAGTATATTCCCAGGAGAGAGATTGCTGAATCATATAGAAGATCATTTTTTAGTTCTTTTTAAATTGCCACACTACTTTTCATAGAGGCTGAACTGGCTTACATCCCCATCAACAATGTAGAAGAGACAACCTATGGAATGAGAAAAAATATTTGCAAGCTATGCATCTGACAAAGGCCTAACATCCAGGATCTACAAGGAACTCGAACTGAAAGGAAAACCAAAAAAACAAACAAAAAACAAACCAAAAAAACCCACTAAAAAGTAGGTAAAGTACATGAATAGACACTTCTCAAAGCATGACATACAAGCAGCCAACAGTCATGTGAAAAAATGTTCAGTCTCACTAATAATTAGAGAAATGCAAATCAAAACTACAATGGGATATCGCTTAACTTTGGTAAGGATAGCTATCATTAATAAGTCAAAATAAAAGTGCTTGCACAGTTGCAGACAAAATGCTTAATTTAAATTTGATTAAGTCTGCAGGCATGTAACATCCAGTTTATGGGAAATACAGAATAATTTAATGATATGGTAAATGGTATCAAATGTCAATAATATGGCATTCATAATATATTTAAATAATACAGGTATGCATATATAAATACTGACTGATAAAACAAATATCACAATTTTATTTTAATTATTGAATTTAGGTAAAGGGTAAATAGGTGTTTGCTGTATTATTATTTCAACTTTTTATATTTTTCATAGTAAAAAGTGAAAAATCCTCAACTTCAAATTGACAAGAAAAAACAAAAAAGTACAACACTTAGAGACACTGGAAAGTTTTAAGAACTTCACACACAAGGAGACACTTTACACAGCATACAGACAAAAATAATACACAAAGAACAAAAATTAGCCTATCTGATCTTTAACATTCAATGCAAAGTGGCAATTAAGTCATATTTTCTATAGATATTACCTAGAACTTAAAATTTAGTGTCTAGTCATTTTGTAATTTAACTATGATGTCTTGGTAAATTCAAAAAATTTTTGTATAAACTACTAGAAAAGAAAGGAAAAACCCAGGAGATGCTGAAAAACAAAATTAAAAACAAATGATCAAATATCATTGTCAATTTTGTGATCATAAAGACATTTAAAAAACTAAATACTTAAAAATTCAGAACTAAGAGTGAGGTTGGTGTGAAGACCGACAAAACAGACTGTGCTAAAATTCTTATCTTATGGAGGGTAGAAGATGCAGCTATTATTTTTTAAGTGAGATAGAATTAAGGGGTAATACAGAAAAGATGATACAAGCTGAAATAATAAATTAAGAAAAAGTAATAATTTCAAATAAAATGATTATAACAAATGACAATGGTTTAACTCACAAATTGAAAGCAGATACTGACAGATTACGTTGAGAAAAAACAAAATCTTGATGTTATTTGATCACAATAGATAAATTAAATTCATAAGGAATTACACCAAGGATAGAAAAAGAAATACAAGGCAAATGTCAATCAAAGAGGAAAAGATTAGTAGGGACGGATAGGTATACTATATAACAATAAAAATTTACCAAGGTATCATATCAATTGTAAAACATGTAAGAAACTTGGTTTCATATAAGGTAAATATTATTGATATCCATAAAGAAAGACTTTGAAAAGTTTACCATCAAAGCTGAGGATTTTAATAGTTCAATATATTTTCAAATATTGATAGGTTGGGAGTGGGAAAAGACAAAAATATAAAACAGCTAACACCTACTAACACAATTAACAGTCTTAACCTAATGTAGGGAGAAGTGTATTTATAACTATAATAATAACAATAGCTAAAGATTACATTTTAATTACATGTATATATTTGAAGATGACATTAAGTATTCTAATTTTCTGTTTTAAATTTTCCAAATATTCGAAATTTCCAGAGAATATCTCTTTAAAAATATAAAGTTTGCAATTGTATTACATTTGAACAATATTTCATTAGACTTTTTGAAATATGAGGAGAAAAGAACAAGATGCATGTTTGTGTATGGTTACAAATGAGCACTGTGAAATGTTCCTGTCCAGTAATGTGTATTGTGTCAGATAGATAGATAGATAGATAGATAGATAGATAGATAATAGATAGATAAATAGAAAGATATATGTGTGGGTATACATATGTATATTTTTTATGGTATCCATATGTTATATTTTGTTATATTTTATTTTATATATAGCATAATATATTATATAAAATATATGTATGTGTTTATTATGTGTTACATAAGATGTATATATTTATAACCTCATTGCTTATTGTAATAGTGGAAACAAAATATTTATTTAAGCTTAATAATGTAATGAAATACTCTTCTTTGCCTTTGTAAAAGAATGTGGCATATAGGAATTGGTACAGTTTATGAAGAAAAATAGCATAAGTATTTATGAAATCAAACCAATAGAGAATCCCAGTGTTAGTTTATATGCTTTTGCAAGGTATGTGATTACTAAACTAGAACCAGAACCTTATTGTAATTCCTTCTTCTTTGAGAAAGGTAATTGAAGTGATTTTTCATTTATTGTCAGACAGTTTCACAAAAAACAAAAACAAAAAGTAAAACAAACAAACAACAAAACTTTATAAAGCTATACTGACACATCATTTTGGGGGATTGGGAATTTTTCTAACCTTCCCTTTTGGTTATTTTGAAATATACAACATATTGTTGCTAACTATAGTCAACCTGTTATGCTTCCAACACTAGATAGAACTTCTTCCTTCTATCTAACTGTATATTTGTACCCATTAATCAACCTCTCTTCAGCCTCCTGAACTCTTCCCGGCATCTCGTAACCATCATTCGGTTCTCAACCCCCACAAAATTATATTTTTTAGCATTTACATGAAAGAGAATGTGCTACATTTGCCTTTTTGTGCCTACTTTAATTCATTTAAAATAATGACCTCCAGTTCTATCTATGTTGCTGCAGACAACAAGATTTTGTTCTATGTGATGGTTGAATACTATTCCATTGCATATATGTAATCACATTTCAAAATCTATTCAGTTGTTGATGGACACTTGGGTTGATTCCGTATTTTGGTTATTGTGAATAGTGCTGCAATAAACATGGGAATGCAGTCAATATCCATCCATTCAATATACCGATTTCCTTTATTTTTGATATATAGTGAGATTGCTAGACTATATGGTTGTTTTGTTTTTAGCTGTTGACAAACCTCCATAGTGTTTTTCATAATGGCTGTACTAATTTACTTTCCTATCAACAGCCTATCGGCACTTCTTAAACAGAAATAAGATTTTAAAACTTCTTAGTTATCAATTAAATAACTATTTATCTAATTGTCATTTAGTTATCAATTATATAAGTATTATGAGACATAGTCAATATGTCTGACTAGAATTATTTCTCTATTTAAAATTATACTTGTACTTTCAGTCTGTATTAAAGTAAGAGTTTTCTCTCTCACCTAACTCTCTTTGTTTTGCAAAAGTTTCAGTGTGAATTTTTATTGAAATAGTCAATTTGTGTTCTTATATATTCAGATTCAAAGGAATCAGTGAAAATTCAAATGAGATGTAATGCAAAGCTGCAGAGACAAATCTATCAACGATATTTTAGTGCCTCAAGCTCAAAAGAAGTTTACTTATTGTTCATGTGTCAGTTCAAATGGTTAATCCTTGATCTTCTGGCAGCTCTTCTTTAAGTAGTAATTAGAAGAACCAGGATTCTTCCATCTTGGTCTCACTGTACTGCAGAGTCTTATCATCTCCATCTTTCAGCCATTTAAGGTAGAAAGAAAGGATGGAACAGCCCACCCACCTTTTTAGCCCTTGTACCAGATATGGCACATAGCACTACCACTTCACTGGGTTGGCTAGATCTCAAAGACATGGTTACACCTTACTGCAAGGAAGGCTGGGACTTGTAGTCAAATTGTGTACACCCTAAAAAGAGCAAATAGATTTTAGTCAACAGCAGTTTCTGATGTGTATTTTAAGATTTGAATGCTAAGTAAGAGAGCTGAGATCCTCTGGTGAAAAATACATACTGCATGGTGTCTTCAGAAGAGATGAACTAAGTATCTTTATACTTGGGCCCTAACTATCTCTATCTTTAGCAACTGGGTAAATAGACACAGTCAAACCTTTGTGAAATTCCATTTTGATTGTCTGACTTGATTATCTCTGAGATTAGCTACAGCTTTAAAATGTTATAATTATACTTCTGACACTTTCAGAGAAGTTGAGTGAGACTTAAATGTATAAAACTCCAGCAAATTGATAAAAGGTGAGGAGCACATTTTGAAATAAAACTTAAGGTTCATATGAATGATTTTTAGTACATATCAGAGTTAATCTATTCCTTTTGTAGAAATTAAGGTGAAAGTTAAATGAGTAACTGTATTATAATCACTTTTTAAATTTTTCATATTTTTAAAACATTGCTGACACCACTATTTCTGCCACATAGTAGGTACTTGGTAAGGGTGTTCTAAATTAATAATGCATGAGTAAATGAATTCAAATAAAATTCTGCTATTATAGCCTGAATTTGTATGAAAAGTATCTCTTACCTTAGACAGCATCTCCATGGTTAATTGAAAAACACATTGAAAAGAATCCTACCAAATTTAATACTTAAAAGGTGATGCTCCCTGACATTTTCTCCAGAGCATGTTTTAAATGAAATTTGAATTGTTCTAATAATTAAACTAACGCTAATAAAAATCTAAAAAATGTACTTCCACAACTGGGACTGGTAAACGCAAAGATATTATGTAGTTGAAATGAGAAAGACTACATTTTCCCACAACATATTACATACCAGAATTGACATTTTGGGGAGGAATTTCCTAAGGGAAAGAACTAAAGAAGAAAATGTAATATGTAAATGTGAGACGTATTTTCATTCATTATTTAACTTAAACCTAAAAATATAATAGCAATAGAGTGATAGATAGATGAGATGACTTAAGAGTCTAAAGCTAGCAGAAACCTTCAAAATAGTATGAACAATTGACACATTTTCTATTTTTGAATGTAAGTATCCTCTTGCTCCCACACCATCTTAGAAGGCAATTTTCATTTCTCAAGTGCTTATGAGAAAGAAATATTTACTTACATTTATGTAAATGCAGACAAATTTCCTTCACAATTTGACATTTTTATATAATTATTACATTTGTTCACTTGTCCAACAAACAATCATCAAGCATTTTCTTTGGATTAGGCACTACTCTAGGTCTGAGTACTTGCTAGTCAGATAAAGACATTTAGTTTATGTCTTCATGCAATGTACAATCCCTGATACTAAATGCTACACTGCTGTATTGGATTGAGTTAAAAGAATAAATAATTTGACATTCAACTATTCTAGAAAAGCAAAATATTTGAAAATTAAAGTTGACATAAAGAAGAGATTCGTTTTGCATAAAGTGATAAATGAAGTAAGATAAAGTGGGTTTTATATCCTGTTTGTCTTCCTTTCAGTATCTAGAATTGTGTGAGAATGCTAGAAAAAAAATCATAGATCTAAAATAGAAAATAGGTTTTTGAAAGGTAGATATTGTTATTTAATTTATTTCCTCTGTAAATATTTATTGAGTCCTTACTTGGGGACACACATACAAAGATTTAAACTATAGGTCAAAGCTCTGGAGCATAGGAGATATTCTGTAATGGTCACTAGTGTTAGAATCATTCATGCAATCTTAATGGTGCATAAGAGTAGTCAAGGATGTTCCAGATAAAGAAGAATACAAATGGCAAATCTAGGACAATAAAACGACTTTGTATCAGAGCCCCAAATAATGTTTGAGAGGTAGACAGGAGGTGGACTGAATTTAGAAAAATCTGATAAAGGATAACTCTGGGAAGGTATAGAGTGGTAGAAGTTTGATAATGAAGAAGTTGTATTATATGCTACAGAATGACCCATAATCAGATTTGTGTTATAGAAAATTATTCTAGTGTCAAATAGACAGTGAACTGGAGAAGAAGTGATACTTCAGTTAGAGGTACCATTTACAAAGCATTTGAAGGCACAAATCCATTTCTCATATGTAGCTAGGCACGCTTATATTGAACATGAATAAAGAGACAGCTTTGTTTAAATGCAGGAGAGAAATGATGAGGCTTGAAATAAAGCAGAAGTAGAAGGAATGAACACATATGGATTTGGGAAAAATTTAGGAAGTATAATCGACAAGAACATATGTCCAGTTAGATGTGGGACATGAGGGGAAAAAAAGACCAGGATGACTCTTAAAGTTCTGAATGAAGCACCTGGGTAGGTTAAAGGCAAGACTGGACTGGGTGAAGAGTGTCATCTCTAGAGAAAAGACTAAGTTCAAGTTGGGGTTTCATCATTTTTTAGCTGACATGTCTTTGATAAGTAATTCCTTCACTTATTAGCCATGTGCTTGGTTTGGAACAGGGGAGACTTGAAGGCTGATAAAGTGGAGAAATCCTCCTACGGTAAAGGTTTTTATAATACACTTAAGAGCTTGAGGTAGAAATACACATGCGATATATGGTTAACAAGTTGGCTGTTATAACCAAGTGGCTATTTAAGCTTAAATTAAATCTTTAAAATTCAGCCCTTTATTTATAATTAATCATACTTTTAGTGCTCAGCAGTTATATGTGTTTGGTGGTCACCATGTAAGACAAAAATGTATATAATGTTTCTATCATCATCAAAGATCAATTAGACTGTGGAACTTTTTCAAGGACTTAGAATAGCAATATTAGAGGATTGGTGAGAGAGGTTTGGGAAATGTCCAGGGATGTTCCTGGACTTTTAAAGTGAACCTAGAGTGGATAAATATTTTGGATTTATGAGCGTGCTTACCAAAAATATCTCTCTGCAGAAGACAAACTTAATCAAGGACATGAGTTTGCTTTGTATTTGTATTTTATTCAGTCTCATTTCAGTCACTTGACTGTTCAATGAGTGACCTAATCCATGTAGTCATTTGACAGGAAAGTACAGAATTCACTTAGTATCACGGTTCTTCACTCAATCACCGCTTATTACCTAGCTATACCTCACATGAGAATCCACTTTTCCAGCAATAACAACCACCCCTTCTCCCCAATTGGATAACATACCACAGGGTACAAATAGGTAACATTGGACGCTTTCCATTGTGGAAGATGCATGAAAGAGACATGTATTCTAGATTTAGATTTGTTCTCTCTGATCAACAAGAAAAGTTATATATCCTATATTTAGATTCATTTTCTCATCTCATTATATTATACCAGCACAAATATCCAGGGACTTGATAAATGTCTTATCCATTATCTAGTATGATGATGTCATTGCTTGGGCCAAGGAAATTTGGTTATGAGAAAAAGTAAAATACAAAACTATGATTCATTGACCTTATCAGTTTCATAATCATCAAAAAACAGATTGCATTATAAAATAATAAAATTTTTATTATAAAGTAATTTTCCAAGCATTAGGGAGTCAAATCATTACGAAGTTTGAATGCTATCCTATACCTATAGGATGCAGCAAATGATCTGTGTATATGAACTCATGTGTCAGGCTTCCTAGCATGGAGTTTGACATGGTTCTTCTCCTTAGGAAATGCAAGGATCCACTACATTATTTTAGTGTACTAAAGCAAAATCCACAAATTAAAAACTGATACTGCTATCTGGCCATGCAAAGTTCTTCATGCTACTGAGTGACCATCCTAAACTTAAGGTTATGGAAGTGGCTTGTGTGATGGATTGCAATTTTCTTACTTCAGAGAATTCCAGCTTCCCTCCTTTTCCTTCCTTACATTTTCTTTTTTTTCCCCCACACACTTATTACCTTCAAGTATTACATTTAATTCATTTGTTTATTAGTATTTAATGTTTATTATGCATCTCTTTTTTTTTTTTTTGAGTTGGAGTCTCACTCTGTCGCCCAGACTGGAGTGCAGTGGCCGCTCCCGGCCACCGCAGCCTCAACCTGCTGGGCTCCAGCGATCCTTCCATCTCAGCCTTCCAAGTAGCCAGAATTACATGCATGCACTACCATGCCCGGCTGATTTTTTTTATTTATTGTAGAGATGAGGTTTAGCTGCCCAGGCGGGTCTCGAACCTGCGGGCTCAGGCAATCCACTCACCTCAGCCTCCCAAAGGCACGAGATTACAGGCTGAGCCACCAAGCCCAGCTAAAATGTATTTTTTTAAACAACTATGCTTTGGGTTAAAAAATAAATGGAACTAGAGACTCCTCTGATGTCACCTGTTCCATGATAAAAGGTAATGAAAGACTATTGTAATCCAATACAAGTTGGATCATTGTTAGTTCAGATCTCACAAGAATACTCTGGGTCATTTTTCCACGTTGAAACAAACATAATAAAAACAACAACAAAAAACGTAGGTAAGGTTCTGGTTAAAGGCAAAGGTAATAATAAATTGGTACTAGAGTAGAAAAGTTGTGAATATCAACTACGCCCTCATGAGAGTGACCATAACTACAGAAAGAGAGGGCCACTGTCTCTGCCTATATTTTCATTCTTTTTTCTACCTTTTTTCCTCTAGCATTTATAAACCATTTTTTATTGAGATAGGACAATAATAGGCAAGGAAATAAAAGGTGCCACCTAGAAGTATTGGGCTTATAGCTGACTGCAATAGCTGTTGAGATTTTGAATCATTTGCCTTTCTGGAAGGAATTGGATATATTTGCAATTTTAGGGTTAGCAATGCTATATGAGAATGTTATTTTTAGAAATGTATATAAAAGTTGAAGGTTATATGTGAAAGTCCAGAAGTTAAGGGGTAATTGTGTAAACATTTGATGGTTCAGGGTACCATCAACATTAAACTCTTCCCCCTTCCATTGGTAAGAGAGGAAAGAACATGTATAGTATTTCTTCCATTTTCTTCTTTGGAAACTGAGGGCAATAGCACCTAATAGCAGTAAAGGTATGTGCAAGTAGGTAAAGCTGAGTCTTGGATGTTGAATTTTTAGTGGATAATGCAAACACAATAAGATGATTGGTAATCATTAAAATTAGCTGTAATTAAGCTGAAAGACATTCTCACTGTGTGCCAGGTACAGTTCTAAGTGTTTCACAAATATTGCCTCATTTAGAAATGTTTATTAGTCATTGGTACTGTTTGGCAAATATTCTGAACTCATGGTAAGATTACACTCCCTGACAGTTTTCTGGCTGGGTGAAACCAAGTAGCCGATTTGGCCAATGAGTTGAATAAGAGTAGCTCCTTCTTCACGCTGGATGTAGGAATGAAAATGACAGCATAGTGAACATGTACCATAAGCATGGAATCTATAGTTATTTTTAAATTGGTGAGATTTTGGAAGTTGTTTGTTTTCAGAGCAGAGTCTTCCTTGGCCTATCCTGACTAGCGCAAACCTCTAAGGGGTAGGCATTATTATTCCTATTTTACAGATGAGGAAACTGAGCCACTGAGAGTTTAAGAAACTCACACAAGGTCACATAAGAGTAAGCAGCAGACCTAGGACTCAAATCCAGTCAGGCTGTCTCCACAGTTCATATTCTTAACTGATAAGCTATGCTGTCTCTCTAGGTTTTCACATTAAAAGGGTGATTTTGTGCTTCCTGATTTGTATACTTCTAGACTTGCCTTGTTCCTGAGTGTCTCTTTCTTTATTAGATACCAATTATCACTGTGGACCCTCCAGTAAGTTTAACTTTCTTACTCAAAATAAAGACTTATTTTGGTGTTTATTACCAAAAACTCCAAAGGAAACATGTAACCTGTATGGTTTTCTATCTTAAAAGCATAGGGAATCATTAAACAAATTTAAACACAATGACATAATCCAATTTTTTAATATAAGCTAAAAATATCATCTATAGTGATATTACATTCTAATTTTATAAATTGGAAGCATAATAAAACAAATGTATTAAAAATAAGGATATTAGTAAAATATCTTTAAGGTCCCAAAAAATTAGAGATTCTTAGAGAATTATATCTTAGAGAATTTTAAATACTAGAAAAATATAGTAATAGTAATATTGTAAATATAGTAAAATAGTCATATTGTGTTCTCATTATGATGCTAATTTCAAATAAATCCCAACTCAGAATATTTTTTCTTAATTTTTAGAAACTGGTGTCTAAATAATGGTATTACTAAGAAAAAATATATTTCAAAAGCCCCACAGAACTACTTTTCTATTTACATTGATTTTTAAGTGTTTTCAAAAATTATGGTTAGACATTTAGAACTCTATTTTTAAGGCAACAAAAGAAGCTTTGAAAAACTAAGACTGAATTTTAAATTTGATAAAACTGCCAAGTGCTTTCCAATGCTGTAGTTAAAAAGATATTTAGAGGGTAAAATTGAAAGTTTTTATGCCTCCCATTAAAAGGTGATGGCTGCCCCAGAACATCTGAGATAGAAATATGCAATCATGGAAAGGCCTAAGAAAAATTTTATTTACAATGCCTCAAACTCAATATAAATCTCCTAGAAGTGAAACAATACATTTGCCAACTTTGTCCTTCATTGTTTTCATAATTGTCCACTTCTTTATATCGGATCATTGTTTTCATAATTGTCTACTTCTTTATATCGGATTTTTAAAATCTGAAAAAATCAAAACAAAATAATAGTTTTACTTATTATACTTGAAAATTGCAGACTGTTTCTTATTATTTGTATATGTTAGCACTTCCTAAAGAATACAGGTCTAGATGTTACTGCACAAAACCACCAACATCAACCATATTCTTTTTAGTTTTTAGGGTTCCTCAGATAACTTATTGAAGGTTATTTTTTTAGTCCATACAAAAGAAGCTATTCTTATAAAGCATTTTCTTTTTTTTCTTATAAAGTGTTTTCTTCTTATTTTTCCTTTGTATAGAAGAGTTGGATGAATTTGTTTTACATGCGCCTGCTTACTGTGCTTTGCTATTATGTTTTTTCCTAATCATTCCAATTGCAATGATTTCTCCTTTCTATGTAAATAGAGAATACTAATAAATTTGAGACCATTGTTCCTAGGTAATGTTTGTCAAAAGGCCAGTGCATCCTTTTCTATAAAAATATAATTTCGTGCTTACATTAAGGAGGGATGAATTAAAATATGCAAATCTTATGATATTTTTGTTGCAGATCGTGCTGCATGACTCTATTCTCTTAATCTATTTGAAGTGAGGTTGTCCTTTTGTTTAAGGTCCAGTAAGAATGCTAAGCAATTTCACCTAGGAAGTACCATTGGGAATTGAATTCAGGGATTCTGTGAGTAGATTTTTGTCATTAACTTTGCCAAGTCATGCTATAAATTATATCATAACCACTCTCCAGTGATGGAATTTAGTGATTTGGAATTTCCCTTTCAAGGTAAAACGGTAGGCTAGGCACTACCTAACTTTTTGGTTTGCTCTAGGATGAGCAAGCATGAGAGTTTAGATACCCAGGACCACTTGCATGTTGAAGGTGTCAACCATCAGGAGGATTGCTGAAAGCCGTCATGGAATAGCTAAGCATGGTCTGAATATTTCTTTGTAGCAGAATATAAATTGGGCATGGCCTAATTCATAATGTAGAGTCTCCTCAAATTTGGAGACCCTCCCTTCTTCACCAAAGTTAATAGTTTCTATTTAGAATCCAGGAAAAGGTATCCAAAATGTAAGAAATTAGGATGATTTTTTAATTTTTGTACTATATTTATTAATAGCAAATATGAAAGAACCAGTTTTTTATTGTTTGGGGAATTTTACTCTTCTATGATTAATCTCATTATTTGTCTAAATGCTTGCTATGTGTTCATTATATGGATAAGTATGCCAATAAAAATAATAAGCATGAATTCCAAACTAATCTTATTTTATTTTTTATTTTATTTTATTTTATTTTTGAGTTGGAGTCTCACTCAGTCGCCCAGACTAGAGTGTGGTGGCCGCTCCTGGCCACCGCAGCCTCGACCTGCCGGGCTCTGGCGATCCTTCCCCCTCAGCCTTCCAAGTAGCTGGAACTACAGGCGCGTGCTACCAAGCCCGGCTAACTTTTTTGATTTTTATTGTAGAGATGAGGTCTCGCCAAGTTGCCCAGCCGGGTCTCGAACCCACGGGCTCAGGCAATTCACTCACCTCGGCCTCCCAAAGTGTAGGATTACAGGCTGAGTCACCGAGCCCGGCCCTAAGTTTATTTTAAAAGTTTGTCAATTGCACATTTTCTTAGTCTCCAGAAGGAGAAGAGAGTATGACTTATAATTATATTATTAATTTGCCTGAAAGAACAGAAAGATCTAAACATAAGACTCAAAATCACAATTAGATGTTGTTTGCAGTGAACTCAGTACTTCATAATAATTTGAAACACTTTGGCATTTGGCTAAACCTGTGACAGGAAAAAAGTAAACTTTCATTGGAAAATAAGTAAATAATATCCTAGGATCTTGAAGTACAGGCTAAAATTACAGAGTTCCTGGCTAAAGATAAGCTGATAAGTGTTACAGTACTTTCCTTCCTCCAGTCTTTCAGCAAGACCACAATCTACAATAATCTTGAGTATTTCTTTCTCTTTGCCCTATAACTTGCTTATTTTATTTTTTATTTTTGAAAAATCCCTAGTGACTGTAGACATTTTTCTTAACAGGTAATTTTTCAATGAAATGTCATTTTGGCTTTGTGAGTATCCTTAGTGGCATGTACCAAATGACTCATTTCATTTGTGACCAGAGCCAAATTCAAATTTAATTTTCCAGAGGGGACAAGTTAATGTATAACCTATTGTGCCACCTGGCATCCTAAATTAAATTTCCTGAACTGTTTTCACTGAGAACAGAATCAAGTATATTGTTTTGTAAAGGTATTTTCAAGTGTCAGCTGTGGTGTCAATCACTCTTATAATAATTAACCTGTTTGTTTTAACCATTAAATAGTAAATACCCAAATTTCTTAATTTTGAAAATAACAATTGAGTTATCTGGTTCTAAGGAATTGCAGTGAACTATATTCTGAACATTACAGAAATGTAAAGCTTCTCACTCGAACTTCCACTTTAAAATCATATATCTGAATGAAGTGTCTCATGAATACAATTATAGAGTGAAAAGTTAATTTGAAATTCAAACCCAAACAAATTTAATTATAAAGATTTCAAAGCCTATGTTCTTTCTACCACATAATGGTAAAGTTGCAGGTATTTTGTTTATTTGTATGAAAAGTGTGGACATCATGAAGCTAAAAATAGAGAAAAGAGTTTTTGTATATATGAAATTTTAGTTTATTAAGACCACTTGCAGACCAAAGTAGCCTGGCATGTCACCAGAGCACAATAATTATCTCTAATGTAATATATATCTTGTAACTCATCAATTTACTTTCCAGTAGCAATTTATTCATTTTTTGTTCAAATATTCCATTGTACTCTATATGTTTAAGCCCAAAATGAGCTATTTCAAATAGCCAGCAATACATTTTATGCTGCTTTGTTATTTAAATTAATTAAATAACATTTAAATGTATAAATGAGTTTTTTTTATTCTTTTCCAGAAACATTTATTTCCTTCTTTATTCTTAAATGGAAGTTAAGACTACAAATCCTGAGTCAGACCAGGCTTCAAATTTCAGGCAGGCCACTTGTTTGCTGGGTAACGTTGGAAGCATTATGACCTGTGTTTTATCTATTTTTAAAATGGAGGTAAAAATAATAATTTCATTGGGTGATCAAGAGAATTAGTCAATTTTATTTGAGTAAATCACTTCAAACAATACCTGTGCATAGTGAGCACTCAAAAAAATCAAGAAATATGTCTCTAATATTCAATAACTATTGTATTTTCTTTTTTACTTTCCTTTTGATTCATTTTTCTGGCTATAAGTGATAAATAATAATTACAAAAAATTCGAATATATGGAAAACAAAAAAGCTCATGACATTTTCATCCACACTCATGTACTATAAATATTTGGGGGTGTTCCTTCTAAGATTTTTTCCCCTAGAAATACATACATACACTCTTATGATCATGTTACAAATGTAATTCTAGGTCTTGCTTTATTCATATATTGCAACAACAAGAACAAAAATTGTTCATTATTAAAAGACAAGTAGATTTCACTTTAAATATCTACATAATGGTTTAAGTTATGAGCATATACTAAGTTATCCAACTATCTTCCTATTGTGTATCATTTAGTTTATGTCCATTATCATTCTAGTGAATGTTATGATTTATTCATTCACCAAGAGTCTTCCCTTGTATTCCTTGTTATGGAATACAGTGGGGAACAAACGAGGGAGAATCCCTACCCTTGTGGTGCTAATGTTCTAGCTAAGGAAGAAGTAATATGTGCACAGATAAAAACTTCTGTATAATATAAAGGAATGGCATGGGCTATAAAGAGCACTAAAGCAAAATATAGACATAAAAAGTAATGAGGAGGCTGTCTTTTAAACAAAGTGAATCTGGAAAGCCTCTGTAAAGAGGAGATATTTGAACAGATACTTGAGTGCAATGATGATGAAATAATGTTTTTAAAGTGCACAAACTTTTAGTGTAAATCTTTAAAAATATTTGTATATTTATACATAAATGAAAAATCAGTAAATGAAAAGATCCAAAATAATTTCATGCCATATCTTAAAGTCGCTCCCCAGTAAGCATTAAAATAAGAAAATAACATGATTATAACGAGATAAACATTTTTGACTCAGTGGTTGATAGATGAGAGGTTCAGAATGTAGCCCAGGGTGTTACACGATTACTCAGACCAGTTTTCTTGTCTAGTAGTTTACAAGTCATAGATCTGAAAAGAAACACTGGCTTTATATTTCCCAGAAAAAGCTGTATCATCTATTTATAAAAGAAAATATGATCAGCAGCCATGAGTATGATTCTAACAGACTAATTTCTTTGAGTTCAAACTATTGACAATAGCATACCTATGAATTTATATACTTATAAAACAACCCCAAATCTCCTGTGGAATTCCAGTAGACAGCATCCTATTATATTCAGCAGTACAAAACCGACGAAGAATTTCTGACAGTCAGGGTGCATAATGGAGACTGCCTTTGCTTAGAATTTCACATAATCACTTACAGTCAGCCTTCCTACAAAAGTTTCCATATTCAGCAGTACAGCACTTTGATCATAATGCAATAGGACAAATGTCAGAAAATATATTTCTATAAAGTGCAATAAATCTTGTTCTTTAACCCAGAAATGACTATAAACATTACCTTCATGGAAATTTTACTCATATGCATATTTTCAGCTTCTGTAAGGAGAACACTGAATGACAATTAGGTAGTGGTGTTTTTGATTGAAGATAAGATTTAACCTTACTTAACAGATTCTTACATAGTACAAGCTTGCAATTTTTGTCTGTATGCTGTAGTAAAAACATGACTCTTTAACCTCAAAGCATTTGAGATTTTAAAATTTTTCTTTGACTAAAAGAAAAACTTACATGGGTTTTGGTAAGTTCTCCTGACAGGAAAAAATTTATACATTGATATATCTGTTCTTTAGTAGTGTGTTTATATATTAATAGATATAACCCAGCATTCATTTTAAACTGATTTGTTTTGTTTCAGTATAACCCTATAAGTTTCTATCTACATAGATGGGAATTTTCAGAGCTCAAAAAACTTAAACAAAACTTTAGGTGTTCATACAAGTCTCAAATTGGAGGCACAATGGATTTAAGAGTGGGATGTAGTAAGACAGAAAAAACAAAGAAATTAGAACAGATATGAAAATCTCAGGAAGGAATTTGAGGCCAGAATGAGCAGATAAGAGTCAGAGTACCATGAGAAAAGGAAAACAGAGAGAGAATTAGAAAAAAAGACATAGAGAATGGATAGAAGTAAAAAGTCGAGAAGAAAAGAAAGAGAAAAGAAGTAGTAGAGTGGAGAGGATTATATCTGACCTCAGCAAAAAGAAGAATATGGCAAAGGGCAAAGAGGAGAAATAAAAGAAGATCTAGAGAAAGTTAAAGGCAAAGAAAGCAATTCTAAGTCAACATTCTTTTCACTGAAAGTTGCAGGATATCACTGTAACTAGGGTGAGATTGATAGATTAGATAGGTAGGTCGATAGGTAGGTAGGTACGTAGATAGATGATAGATGAAAGATAAATGATAGATGACAGGTTGGTAGATCGCTCGATAGATAGACAGATAATAGAAAAGCATATCATATAGATACACGAGTATCTCAATATTTCACAATACATGGGAATTGAACCATTTCTTTCCAAGAACTAGCACCAAGAACTAGAAAGCAGACAATATCCAAGTCTCTTTTTCTAGTCTTAATTTTATACATGTGTTCCACTCTTCTCTTCCTGACTTCTGGTTGGAAGTTTGGTTTTCTCACAGTTGCCAGTTTTTCATCTACTCAGCACAATCAGTATCAGACACTGGCTACGATTTCTGGATATCAGTATCAAAACGTCAAGGGAATTATTTTGATACAGTTGTGTTAAGAATCCACCCTTGGAACAATGGGTATAATCAGTCTTCAACAAGAAGTTACAATTAAATTAAATTAGTTCGTTTCACACCTATTAATCATGGGACTGTTCTCGGGGAAGGGAGTCATGAAATACACAGGAAAGTTTAAAGATGTTAGCTTCTTGAAGTAAAGATGATTAAAAGAAATGAGATTGGAAGTCGGGAAGATGGCGACTGAGTCCGTCGTAGTGTGCAAGTCCCCGTGTGAGTGAGTGTATGGAAAATGTTGTGTACATGCTGGTGAGCAAGTGGGCATGCGGGTGGCTAACAGAGGGAGGGCTAGGGAGCAGACTGCCAGGGCTCTCCTGGTGTAGCAACTGGTGCCACAGCAGCTGGGCTTGGACCCTAGCAATTCGCAGGATGCAGAAGCCGAGGGTCATTTTCTTTTTCTTTTTTTTTAATCAACAAATCCTCCCTGGGATGAAAATGCTGGAAGAGATTGTCTAAGTGGGGGCTCCTGAGCAGGTAGCCAGGCACCTGGTGCAACAGCTGGTGCTGCAGCATCTCTACTTCTCCTTGGATCTTCCCAGGTCACAGAAGCCAAGCACCATTGTTGTTTTTTTTTTAAATGGACAGAAGTTTTCCTGTGAAAAAAAAAGTGGGAGAAAATATCGTCCCAGGCTCTCCCTCACCATTGAAAGAGGAGAGAAACTGCCGGCTCCTGGCTTTTTTTTAGAAAGTGGGAGGGGAGGACTTCAGCCCCATCCACTGGCAGGGTGCCGGCAGCAGGGGCTGTGGAGGAAGTCCAAAAGCAAGAACCCAGGGAAGAGGTCTAGAGAGGCACCCCACCATCATCTTGAAGGCGGGGCAGGAAACTGCTCCGACTTTCTCACAACGGAGCAACAGACCCGAACTTTGTGACTGGTGGATAAACTACTCAGGGATTGATCATGACCCAGAGGGAATATCCTGAGAGCAAAAACTTCAGAGGGCCCTGACGAGTGCTGAATTCCAGGTGCCCCACCCCGCTGCAGCAACACAAAGCATGTGACCAAAAAAGGACAAGAAAGGACTCCAAAGAGATCAGTAGTGAGTACAGGACTGACCCAAACCCTCTTCCCCAGCAATACTCCGAACGTCAGACTCACACAGCAGGGCCACGACTGAGAGAGACAAACCCAGGCGGAGCCTGGACGTCAGTTGCAATAGGGAAAATCACATTTCAGGATAGGCTTGGCTGGGGCACCCCACACGAGTACATACCTGGAGAAGAGACAATCCTGTACCTCTCTACCAGAGGAGATCTCCCTGACCACAGGAAAGTGGGAGGGGAGGACTGCAGCCTCATCCACCTCCACTGCGCCTCCTCCTTCCCTGCTTTGGACCCTGAGGAGAGAGTGAAAGAGGTGACACTGCAAGAGAGACCTGATTGGAGGAACAATTACAAAACCTGCCACAAGAGGGCAGGGGTTTTTTTCAATTATTTTTTAATTTTTAAAAATTTATTATCTGTTTGTTAGTTCACCTATTCACTAGCCCCAGAATATGACAGGGATTAGGGAATGGATGGAAAGAATGAATAAGATTCAAGATAGACAAGATGCAACACTGAAAGAACTTGTAACAGATTTTGGCAACAAAAAATATCATCCAAGAAATAAATAACAAGATGACAAGCATGGAAAGCCATATTAATCTAGCTGAAGAAATAATCTCAGAACTTGAAGACCAGAACATGGAATTAACCCAGTCTGCAAAAAGCACAGAAGAAAGACTCAGAAAGAACAAAGTCTACAAGAGATGTGCAATTATATCAAGAGCCAAACCTATGTCTGATTGGTATTCCAGAAGAAGAAAGGGAAATGGAGAACAAGTTGGAGGAAGTGTTCCAGGAGGTAATCCAAGAAAACTTTCCCCATCTCACCAGAGATGTGACCTGTCAAGCACAAGAGATACAGAGAAGCCCCACAAGACATCAAAAGAGAAGAATAGCCCCTAGACACATAGTAATTTGCCTACACAAAGTAGGCATAAAAGAAAAAATCCTAAAGGCAGCAAGAGAGAAAGGTCAGAGTACCTACTGGGGAAAACCAATTAGAATAGCAGCATACTTAATGGCAGAAGCACTACAAGCAAGAAGGGTCTGGAGCCCTTTATTCAAAGTCCTCAAAGATGAACAACTTCAAAAAAGAATTTTCTATTCAACCAAGCTCATCTTCATCAGTGATAGAGAATTAAAACCTTCCCAGACATCCAATTCCTAAGAGATTATGCAGATTCCAGATGAGTTCTACAGGAAACACTTAAGACGGTATTAAGCACAGAAGAAAGAAAAAAAGAATGACCACATACTTCCCAAGAGAACAGCAGAGCGAAGAATCAACAGAGAATACGGCGCAATAAGAAACTTGAAAACACACACATACAACAACCTCAAAGCCAAAGAAAACAAACAAACAAAGAAAAAACTTTATGAGAACTTCATTACAGGGATAAAAATCACATTTAAATAATCAGCCTGAGTGTGAATGGACTAAATGCACCACTGAAAAAACACAGAATGGAAAACTGGATAAGAAACCATGACCCATTAATTTGTTGCATCCAGGAGACTCATCTCACTACAAGGGATGCGCACAGACTCAAAGTTAAAGCATGGAAAATGAGTTTCCAGGCAAATTGATCACAAAATAAGGCAGACATTGTGATCCTAATATCAGACAAAACAACCTTTAAGCTATAAAATTTTTAAAAATGCAAAATGACACTATATAATGATAAAATATTCAATCTACCAACAAGAAATATTCATCCTAAATATATATGCACCCAACACAGGAGCACTAGCATTTATAAAACAACTACTAATAAACTAAAAAAAGATATTGATTCTAACACTATTATAGCAGGGGACTTGAATACCTCACTGACAGCCCTGAAATCAAAGCAGAAATTAAAAGATTTCTGAAAACAAATGAAAAATGAAAAAAAATTACCAAAACCTCTGGGATGCCATGAAAACAGTTCTAGGAGGGGAATTTATATCTCTATGAGCACACATCAAGAAAACAAAAAATCAGAAGTTGAGATCCTAACAAATCACCTACAGGAGCTGGAAAGAGAAGACCACCAAAATCCCAACTTTAGCAGAAGAATCCAAACCACCAAAATACAAGCCCAAATACAAAACCTAGAAGACAAAAATATCATAGAAAACATCAACAAAGCAAAAGGCTGGTTCTTTGAAAGAATTCACAACATTCTTGGACCTCTAGCCAGAATTACCAAGAAAAAGAGAGAAAAAGCCCAAATAAACACAATCAGAAATACAAAAGATTAAATCACAACTTACCCCAAAGAAATACAAAAGATTATCAGAAATTACTATATACACCTATATAGAAACATATTTGATAACATAAATGAACTGGAGGACTTTCTGATATCACACAACCTTTCCAGGTTGAAACAAGAAGACATTAAGACATTAAATACACAAATAACAACCCAGGAAATTGACTCTGTCATACAAAAACTATCTACAAAAAAAAAGCACTGGACTAGATGGCTTTCCAGCAGAATTCTACAAAACGTACAAGGAGGAGCTGATACCAATCCTATTGAAAGTATTCCAAGC
>NW_007232947.1:646936-694907 GCF_000164805.1 Carlito syrichta | reverse complement strand
AAGACCATAAATGTAATTAAATACATCAACAGATGCAAAAACAGAACCACATGATTATATCACTAAATGCAGAAAAACTTTTGATAAAATCCAGCATCCCTTCTTGATAAAAACCCTCAAACACCTAGGTATGGGAGGACAATATGTCAAAATAGTAAGTGCCACCTAAAATAAGCACACAGCTAACATATTCTGTCCATATGTTATGGACAGAAACTGGGAAACATTTCCCCTGAAAACTGAAACAAGACAAGGCTGTGCACTCTCACCCCTCTTGTTCAACATTGTGTTGGAAGTCCTAGCTCGGACAATTAGACAAGAGAAGGAAATCAGGGGTATCCAAATAGGAAAAGAGGAAGTCAAATTATCCCTCTTTGCAGATGACATGATTCTATACCTTGAAAATCCAAGAGAATCTGTCAGAGACCTGCTTGCACTGATAAAGGACTTTGGCAAAGTCTCAGGGTACAAAATAAATGTGCAAAAGGCAGTTGCATTCCTATACACCAACAACAAGCAGGCACAGGCCCAAATTAAAAGTACAATCTCATTCACAATAGCCTCAAATAAAAAATTTTTTTAAAAAAGAAATATCTCGGCATCTTCCTAACCATAGAAGTGAAAGGCATTTACAATGAGAACTACAAAACACTGCTCAAAGAAATCCAAGAAGACTCAAACAAATGGAAAAATATTCCATGCTCATGGATTGGAAGAATCAACATTGCTAAAATGTTCATCCTACCAAAGGCAATCTACAGATTCAACACGATACCCATTAAGTTACCAACATCATTCTTCTGAGACCTGGAAATGACAATACAGAAATTCATATGGAAACATAAACAACCACAAGTAGCCAAAATAATCCTTAGCAAAAGAAACAAAGCAGGAGGTATCACACTTCCAGACTTCAAACTTTACTATAAGGCTACAGTAATCAAAACAGCCTGGTATTGGTACAAGAACAAGCATATAGACCAATGGAACAGGATAGAGATTCTGGAAACAAAGCCTCAATTTCTCAACCAACTCATCTTTGGCAAAAACCTCCAACAACAGCCACCAGGGAGAGGAGAACCTATTCAGTAAACGCTGCTGGGAAAAATGGCTGACCACATGCAGAAGATTGAAACAGGACCCCTACCTATCACCATACACAAAAATTAACTCTAAATGGATCAAATACCTAAACATAAAACTTCAAACTATAAGAATCTTAGAAAACACAGGAGACACCCTTGTGGAACTTGGAACTGGCAACCAATTACTGATCAGAACCCTAAATGTCCATACCTTAAGAAATAAGATAGACAAATGGGACCTCATCAAACTAACAAACTTCTGCAAAGCAAAAGAAACCATCAAGAGAGCAGGGAGACAGCCCACAGAATGGGGACAAATATTTCCCAATTCCATATCTGACAAAAGCCTAGGATCTACAAGGAACTCAAACTTACCAAAAGGAAAAAAAAAAAACAGCCCCATTAAAAAGTGGACAAAAGACATGAATAGACACTTCTCAAAAGAAGAAATACAGGCAGCCAACAGACACATGAAAAAGTGCTCAGCCTCATTCATTATCAGAGAAATGCAAATCAAACCACATTGAGATACCACCTAACCACAATAAGAATGGCCATCATTAATAAAACAAACAAACAAATGATGCTGGCAAGGATGCAGAGAAAAAGGAACACTTCTACACTGCTGGTGGGAATGTAAACTAGTGCAACCTCTTTGAAAGACAGTGTGGGAAATTCTGAAAGAACTAGAATATTGACCTTCCATATGACCTAGCAATTCTTCTATTGGGAATATACCCAGAGTATCTCAAATCATTCTACAAAAAAGATACCTGCACACATATGTTTGTTGAATCTCTATTCACAATAACAAAAACATGGAGCCAACCAAGTTGCCCATCGAAGCTGGACTGGATCAAAAAAAAGTAGTACATATATACAGTGGAATATTATGCATCCATAAAGAAGGACAAACATATGAACTCCACAGCAACTTGTATGGATTTAGTGTCAATCATACTCAGTGATCTATCACAGAGACAAAGAACAGAGTACCATATGTTCTTACTCATCAGGGGACCATGAACAATTATAATACTGTAAGAAAGGGATTGGCAGTAGTGGAAAACTGTAAGGGGAGGTGGGGTGGGATTGGCAGTTCAGGGAATCTGCTAGGGGAGGGAGATGTATACCTCATCAACAAGGGTAACTGCATAATCAACATTTGTATACCTAACTCTGAATTGTACCCCATATCTTTATAATAAAAAAAATTAAAAATAAAGAAAAAAATAAAATAGCAAAATATAATAAATGTAAAAATAAAAAATTTGTAAAAAGAAATGAAAGAACAACGTCTATAAGTCAGTAATGTAAAAGTGTCAAGAGCAAAAATAAACAGGACAAGAGAGAATGTGAGGAAAAAGAATATTATGTTAAAGAGGTATCCTCAGTTACAATCAGCGTGCTTCACGTGACGTCTGTGCTTGTAAAATTTTATAACATCACAAAAATTGTGTTCTAGCTCTACATTTCTAGGGAAAACAGAATGTCTGCTTATGAATTCACATAATTTAATCTTCTACAACAAACACCTCTCGAGGTCAAGGATTGAGTCTTATTTGTTTTTATGCAGGCACTTCACAGAGTACCAGAAACTTAATAAATGCTCATGGAGCAAATATAACTCCCAGTCAAGGTGGAGGTAAAAAAAAAGTTTAGTTGGAGGTGAGATTGTGTTATACATTTTCACAAATAAACTAAAGAATACACCATAAGATATTTATAGACAACAGAAAAATTGATAATAAAAAAATCATACACTGTTAAGACTTTGTGCTATTCATTGATTCATTCACAAAATAATTGAATGTCCTCTGTTTATTAAGCACATTTTTTTCCAGATATGAAAGACTTTCCATTAGAATAGATAAGAATAGAATGGCTAACTTGACATACCCAATGTACAGAATGTTCTAAGTTAGGTTCCTTGAGGGAGCCCAAAAATGAGTATCTTTCTCTGCCTGGAAACTGAACAAACTGAAGAGGAAGATAAAAGCCCAACATGTAGAAAACCATAATATTTCTTTTATTGCTGATAAACATTAAGAGCAAGGAAATAATGGGAAACTCAAAATTGCTTTGCTAACTGGACCCACAGAGACAGTCAACTTACCAAATGGGCATTTCTGCATTGGTCAGTCACCTTGCAGAAGAGCCTACCACCAGAGGAATAAAGAGAAAATATGATATAAGTATTCTCAGAAGCAAGGTTACAGGACGAGCTTACCCTCCTACTACACGTCAAATTAGTGCACTTATATAATAAGATGCATTAACTAACGCTAATACCAAATATCAACGGATTATTTTTAAAAAATCAAGTACTAGAAAAAAGTTTTACTAAATTTTGTTTTATATATAGATTTAAATTCACTCATTAATGGTGCCATTGATTTCTGCTTGTAACTAATACATCATTACAGCTTTTGTTTATTTGTTAATGATGGCAGCTAAGATTTTGGATATAATTCTTCTATATTAATTTAGTGGAAGCTATCCAATAGAAATCTCTTAAATTTTCCCTGTTAAATTAGCATGATGGACTTTTAATGAATTTTCTAATAAGCATTATGGCAATCAAGAATATTTTGAAATCAAAAGCCCACTCAGTGACATTTCTGACTTTGTGTAGGAATAGTCCTCAAAGTCATGGATTCTGCTCCTCCCAGGAATAAATCAAAATTCACTATTAATACATTTCAGTATTATTAGCATGCAAAATTACAAAAATGAACATAGACTAGGTCGAATTCAACAAGATTTTTAAAAATAAGCCCTTTAATTAGCTAATCTAAAGTTTTTAGTATTATTTTCCAATTCTGTGATCTCTCCCAATAAGCTACAGACAGAATAGTTAAGATGTGACTTTGAATTAAAAGAGTATAACAGATGGGCCATCTACAGACGGTGCTAAAAAAATGTATACACATTTTAAGAAAGGAAAAAATTGTACTAAAATTATAATAATATATACCAATGACCAAAGATGAGTACAAGATACATTTGACTTCTGCAGTTACAAGAGGTCTTCACAGTGGTTACCTTCAGCATCCAGACACTTCTGATTACAGTGAACTACTACAGGACTTGTTGCCCTGCAGGCATCGGATCTTCCTTTGTGTACCTCACACACAGTACCATGTGTCTCTGACTTATGAATACAACTGTTGCAAGGTGTGTGGAGTTTCTGTTGCATACTCACACCTTCACTGTAGTTGTACTTCCACGATGTTCTGGAATTTCAAATACCACTTCAAAATGGTCTTGCTCTCCTCCAAAGACAATCATGCTTCCTCCATTTTCTTGCCTATTCTGCCTGTCACTATTCTGCTTAGCATTTATTTGATTAATGCCATTTTTGAGTGAATGTCATACTGCACATTGCTACTGAATAATATATTAAAACATTCAATTTAACTTTGAAAAGTAATACATAGATAATATCGCTTAAAATGTGTACATATTTTTTGGCACTCCCAGTATTTGTGTTTATAAACTTCATATCTTGGGATCATATTTGGGTCACCCACAAAGACACAATCTTGAGGAGTTTCATTTATCTTAATTTCAAAATGGCATTACTTCTGGAAAATGGATCTTCAGATCTTCATAGTCATCTAGAAGCTATTTTCCTGGAAATAGACAACTAGACTCCTTGAACTAGTGAAAGCAGGAAAATCTTAGTAGTTTAGCCTGGTTTATGTTGTGAAAGAAAACTTCTAAGCTGTGTGTTTAGAGTCTCCTAGGAAATGTTTTAAAGAAACTTCTGCAAGTGGTTGAAAGTTGTCCTTTATGCAGCTGCAGAGGGTGAATGAAAATCACTTACTTTGGGAACAATGACTATATCATCCTTATATTATATGTGCACTACTTAAATAGTTTACATTGCTGTAGGGGTAGGAAGGCTCATTGTTATGTTTCCCTCTTGCCACCATCATTTCCTATAAGCACTGGGTAATGACAACAAGAAAAGTACATCGTACCATATTTTTTACTTTAGTGTTCATTACATTTGTATTATTTATGTAACATATTGTCACCAAAGAAAATGTAGAATATACACATAAACACCAGGAGGAATTTGGAAAACTTTTTCATACGATCTAATGCTTAATTATAAACATTGATAATTTATTAATAAACAATTAGACATATGTATATGAGTATATGTGTTTTGCTTTGTTCTATTTTCCCTTAATAATAACTAAATTTGTCAGTATATAAAGGTTTTATATGCATTAATCTTATAATTTTAAATGTTGAACATGATTGTAATAGAAAAATTAGCAAAAACATAGAAGAAAATATAATAAATTGGAATATATATGTACATATATATATATATATATATATATCTTATAGATATATATATATATCCCTGCTCTTAAAGACAGCTACTGGGAACATTTTAAGATTCAGCAATATATTTTATTTTCTCAATTTGAATCCTGAATAACTGAGATAACTGAATAATATATTAAAACATACTCTGTGTCAATAAATGTAGAGAGATAGCACTAGCATAGTGACCAAAAGCATCATTTCTAGAATCAGATTCTCTGGCATTTCTGAACTACAACTTCCACTCAGCTGTGGAGCACAGGAAAAACTGCTTAACTTTGTTGAACTTAATTTGTGTAATGGGGAATAATAACATTACCAACCTCATTTGGTTGTTGTAAAGTAACTAGCATATAGTATTTTGTATAAATAGCACATAGTATTTTACATAATATACCAAATATAGAGGAAAATGTAAGTATAAAATATTAAGTATAAATTAAGAAGACAAATCTTTAAGAAGTTTGGAAAAAAAGAAACAGCAGCATAGATGCAAAATGAAAGAAACAAGAAAATAAAAATAAAATCAGTACTATTAAAATAGGAAGCAAATACAGATTAAAGATACTTTTTATTTTTATTTATTTATTTATTTATTTGAGTTGGAGTCTCACTCTGTCGCCCAGACTGGAGTGCAGTGGCCGCTCCCAGCCACCGCAGCCTCGCCTGCTGGGCTCCGATGATCCTTCCGCCTAAGCCTTCCGAGTAGCTGGAATTACAGGCACTCACTACCATGCCCAGCTGATTTTTTGATTTATTGTAGAGATGAGGTCTCGCTGCCCAGGCAGGTCTCGAACCCGCGGGCTCAGGCAATCCACTCACCTCAGCCTCCCAAAGGCACGGGATTACAGGCTGAGCCACCGAGCCCGGCTGATACTTTGTAGACAGCAAAAAAAATGTCTAAATTTTGGGAATATCGATCAAGAAAAAAATAGCACAGTAAACAACATTAAGATATAAAGAGGACTATCTCCAAAAAGCATTTTTTAGAAAATTAAACATCCATTCATAATTCTAAAAACCTAGCCCAGGCGCAGTGGCTCAAGTCTATAATCCCAGCACTTTGGGAGGCCGAGGTAAGAGGACTGCCTGAACCTGAGGGTTTGAGACCAGCCTGGGCAACATGGTGAGATCTCATCTTTACAATAAATCCAAAAATTAGCTGGGCATGGTAGCATGTGCCTGTAGCTCTGGCTACTTGGAAGGCTGAGGCAGAAGGATCACAAGAGCCCAGCAGGTGGATGCTGGAGTGGCTGTGAGCATCCCACTGCACTCTAGCCTGGGCGACGGCATGAGACTCCAACTCAAATAATAATAATAATAATAATAATAATAACCTATATCATACTAGGCAAAGTAAAAATGTTTCATAAACTAATAAAACATATCTTTTAAAGAACCTACAGACAACATTATGCTTATGGTAAACTTTGAAATCACTGCTAGTAAAATAGAGAATAAAAAGGTTTTAACATTATACAGAAAGTCCTAGAATATGCAGAAAATTGGAGAGTGGAGGATGAACTAGAAAGTATAACAATTGGAAAGGAAGAACAGAAGTTATATTAATTCATAGAGGAGATTATTGTATATTAATTCATAGAGGAGATTATTGAATGGAAATCAAATCAAATCTATAGATAAATCACTGGAATTGATAAGAGTTTACAAGATTGCACAATATAAAAAAAATTGTACTTTAAATTCTGGCAACAAACAAAATATATTTTAATAAGAAACTATTTAGAAAAAAATAAAAATTTATAATATTTTGCAATAAATCCAATAGGCAATGAAGACATTTCTGGGGGGGATATAATAAGTTATATAAGCATTGTGAAAGACTAGCACATTCTTTGTTCATAATTTATTTAATGCCAGATCCCTTGCACTGGAGGAATCTTTAAAACTTAGTAGATGTTCAGAAAATTTTTTTTGTTGTTTAGTGAATACATGAAAAATATAAAAAGACTTAAACAAATGGAGATATAGACCATGTTCATGAACTCAAGGACTGACTCCTCATCAACTTGAATCTTCCTCAAACTGACTGGTAGTTGCGGTCATGTTTTAAAACAAATATGTCTTGTGGGACTTGAAAAGTTCATTCTAACATGTATTAGCAAGATAAAAAGGGTAAAAAACAGATAAGACACTCCTGAAGAAGAACAAGAAAAGGCCATTTGCTTAAAAGATACAAAGAATTATTATAAACATTGAACAATAGAAATAAAACAGAATTAGTAAGTGATAGATATATATAGACCAATGAAATAGAATGAAATGTCCAAGTACCAGATATATGATTTATCACAAATACTGATTTATGATAGAGCTAGCACTGGGAAAACAGTAAAAGATTCCAGAACTCTATTCCTAAAATTTATTCACTTGTTTTTGTTGCTATGATGTAACCTAAAAACTTTGTTGACATATAAGGGTCTAAGTTTTAGTTTCTTGCAGGATTATGACTAGAGGAATTTTTAAAATTATCTATAAGTGAATGACTTATCTTAACACATAAAGAAAAAAATCATTATATGAAAAAATTGTCATATTAAATGATTTATATAATTCCTACCTAATTAAAATTTAGTATTTTATTAAAATTCCTAAAATCATCTCTTAAAACTTCAAATTATGTTATTTTATATATATATATATATACATACATATTTAGATTGGAAAATATAGTTTATTTAGAAAGTAAATTAGAGAGAGGAGACTCACCTCCCCAAAGTAGGGGAGGGGGCCAAAGCTAGGAAATATTGTGGCCATAGATCAAAGAGCCACATGGACACGCCAGAGTTTAGCAAAGCAATGGATGAAATGTTTCCTCTTCTATTTTTCTGCTATTTTTCCTCAAAAGTTTTTTCCTCCTTTCTTAACCTTTCTTTCCCATTTAGTGCTCCTTTCCCTGCTTTGCACACAACCAGTATTTCTTCTCTTATTCTAAATAAAATAGCATGAGTATCAAGAGATTTTTATTTTTATATTTAAGATTGTACCAATTTATACCAATTCTTTACATTTATATTTTTCAACTTCACTTGAATCATCCAAGTTCAACAAAAAGCCCCTATTCTAAGACCTTGGTTTTATTATTCTAGTCTCATAATTTTTTTTTTTTTTTTTTGAGTTGGAGTCTCACTCTGTCGCCCAGGCTGAAGTGCAGAGTGGCACGCTCACGGCCACCACAGCATCAACCTGCTGGACTAGGGCGATCCTTCCGCCTCAGCCTTGCAAGAAGGTGGAACTACAGGCAGGCACTACCACATCTGGCTAATTTTTTTTATTAATTGTAGAGTTGAAGTCCTGTCAAGTTCCCTGGCTGGTCTCAAACCCTCAGGCTCAGGCAATCCTCTCACTTCGGCCTCCCAAAGTGCTGGGATTACAGGCTGAGCCACAGAGCCCTGCCTATAATTCTTAAACAATATAAAAATGTCAATACCTTCCACTTTCAATTGTCAAGTAAAATAAAGCAATAAGCATGCATAATATCATCACTTGACGATGCCTAATAAGTCATAATTTTATTATTGCTTCCAGTTGATGAAACTCATGGAGATTTGTTTATTTGGGAGGCTTAATAAAGATTGCACAATGGAAAATATCATAATCATGTAGAATTTCATAGTCTATGAAATGAGAGGAAAATAAAAATTAATCACAGTATTTACATCACTTGTAAACTCTGTTACATACAGGAAACATTTATGCAAATCAAGATATACAATGAGGAAATGAAATATTTACTAATGTTTTTAACATTATTTAACATACTTATTTTCCTCTCTCTTTTTTTATTTTTTTATTTTTTTAGAGATATGTTCTTGCTCTGCAGTCCCAGCCAGAGGGAAATGGTGTGATCGTAGATCATTGTAACCTCAAACTGCTGGGCCCAAGTGATCCTCCCATCTCAGCCTTCTCAGAGCTAAGACTATGGGCATATGTCATCATACCTGGCTAATTGTTTTTTCTTTTTGTCTTTTGTCTTCCTTCCTTTTTTTTTTTTTTTCTTTTTTTTAAGAGACAGAGTCTCATTATGTTGCCCAGGTTGGTCTTGAATTCCTGGGCAACATTCCTTGAATTCCCACGTCAGCCTACCAAAGTGCTGGGACTACAGGCATGAGCCACCATGTGTGACCTTATTTTTTAACGCTAAATAAATAAATTAATTAAATAATGTTTAAAGATCATGTAGTAGAAAATCCCTACACAAAAATTTTGAATTAGAAAATTTCCCACAGTTCACTGCAATGAAAGCAATAGAAGTTAACTCCAGCAGTGTTATATGTTTGAAAGCAACGAGATCTCTTCAGTACAAGCATCAATAAGCATTTTGAGACTATAAAATAGCCCATTGTTGGCAGCTTTAAAAATGGACAGACTTCTGGTTACATGGGAACACTGGCATATGTGTTACTCTATCTTTCCCTAAATCATACCAAATACAAAATACCTCATCAATATTATCCTGTAAAATGAGCTCAGATACAGTGGTTTGCAATTATTTAAGGTAAGAATAACTTTAGAATAGCTTAGAAATGAATGATTTAAACTCTAACTTGACTTTAAGAGCTGCTTACCTGTAGTCAGAGTTAAGTGCTAGACAGTACTATTTGGAAAGCATTTAGAAAATTTAGAAAACTCAAGGTTGATTAAGGAATTGAAAAAGAATACTTGGTATGAGAAGGCTAAAGGAAGAGGGTTATAACGGAAGAATAAAAGAAGGCCTGGTTATTCCTTTTCAGATTTAATTTGTTTAATTTTGTAGAGAGGAGTATATACTGAAACTTTATTGAGTAAGGGACACTAGTACTATGATATCCTGAAAAAGTATCAGGCTTTAACCAGAGGTTCAGAAAAGAAAGATTTAGTATAGAGATGTCTCAATAAATTTCCTAAACAGGTGCTAGATGGCAAATATGTTCCTTAAAGAAGAAACTCTAGTCCAGTACCTCATCAATATGAAATATGAAATATATATTTCAAGGGTCTCATAACCACTCCCTTGATCCCCTTTTAACTCACCCTACACATGACCATCAAAAGCTATATATATTTGTTTGTTTGTTTTTAATCAGGATGTCATTCTGTTACCCAGGCTGGAATGCAGTGGCAATCACAGCTCACCACAGCCTCAATCTTCTAGGCTCCAGTGATCCTTCTGCTTCAGCCCCCCGAGCAGTGGAGCTACAGCTATGTGCCACCACACCTGGTTAGTTTTATTATTATTATTATTATTATTATTATTATTATTATTATTATTATTGTTGTTGTAGAGATAAGGTCTTGCTGTTGTAAGACTGGTTGGTGTCTCTCTCTGCCAACCAGACTAAAGTGCAGTGTAACTCAAGACTTTTGTAGCCTTGATCTGCTGAGCTCAGGCAATTCTTCCACCTCAAACTTCCAAGTAACTGGAACTACAGGCAGCGACAACACGCCTGGCTAATTTTTTTATTTATTGTAGAGATGAGGTCTCTCCAAGTTGCCCAGGCTGGTCTTGAACTCCTGGGCTCAGTCAACTCTCTCACCTCCGTCTCCCAAAGTGTGATTACAGGTGTGAGCCACCTGCCTGGCACTTTGCCCATTTAAAAATTAAGTTGTTTTTCTTTTTTGTTTGTTTGTTTTTGTTTTTTGAGTTGGAGTCGCACTCTGTCGCTCAGATTGGAGTGCAGTGGTCGCTCCCAGCCACCGCAGCCTCGACCTGCTGGGCTCCGGCGATCCTTCCACCTCAGCCTTCCGAGTAGCCGGAATTACAGGCGCGCGCTACCATGCCCAGCTAATTTCTTGATTTATTGTAGAAATTAGATCTCGCCTGCCCAGGCGGGTCACGAACCCGCGGGCTCAGGCAATCCACTCAACTCAGCCTCCCAAAGGCTCGGGATTACAGGCTGAGCCACCAAGCCCGGCTTGTTTTTCTTTTTGTTGATGATTTGCAGATATTATTTGCATACAAGCATAACTCTTTTTATTGAATGTAGCAGATATTGTGGGATTTTTCTTCCAACTTAAATATTTGTGGCAATCCTGAATCAAGCAAGTCTATCAGCACCATTTTTCTAACATCATGTGCTCACTTTGTGTCTTTTTGTCACATTTTGTTAATTCTCATAATATTTAAAACTTTTCCATTATTATTCAATCTGTTATGGTGATCTGTCACCAGTGATGTTTGATGTTACTATTGTAATTATTTTGGGATGCCACAAAGCAAGACCATATCAGAAAGGTAATTTAATCAATAAATGTATAAGTTCTGACTGTTCCACCAACTGGTCATTCCCTCATTCTCTCCCTCTTCTCAGGCCTTTTTAGTCTCTGAAACAAAACAGTATTAAAAATAAGGTAATTAATCATTCTTCACTGGTGTCTAAATGTTCAAGTGAAAGAGCCACTCATCTCTCACTTTAAATCAACAGCTAGAAATGATTAAGCTTAGTAAGAAAGATATGTCAAAAGCCTAGCTAGGCCAAAAGCGAGGCCTCTAGTGTCAAACAACCAAGGTGTGATACAAAGGAGAAGTTCCTGACAAAAATTAAAAGTGCAACTCCAAGCCGGGCTCGGTGGCTCAGCCTGTAATCCCGGCGCTTTGGGAGGCTGAGGTGAGTGGATTGCCTGAGCCTGCAGGTTCGAAACCCGCCTGGGCAACTTGGCAAGACCTCATCTCTACAATAAAATCAAGAAAATTAGCCGGGCCTGGTAGCGCACGCCTGTAGTTCCAGCTACTCGGAAGGCTGAGGGGGAAGGATCACCGGAGCCCAGCAGGTCGAAGCTGCAGTGGCCGGGAGTGTGCCACTGCACTCTAGTTTGGGTGACAGAGTGAGACTCCAACTCAAAAAAAAAAATGTGCAACTCCAGTGAACACACAGATGATAAGAAAGTGAAACAGCCATATTGCTGATATAGAGACAGTTTTAGTGGTCTTGACAAAAGATCAAACCAACGAAAACAGTCCAATAAGTCAAAGCCCAATCCACAGCAAGACCCCAACTCTCTTCAATTCTATGAAGACCAAGCGAAGAGAGAAAGCTGTAGTAAAAAATAAAAAAAAAAGTTTGAAGTGAGAAGTGGTTGGTTGGTTCATGAGGTTTAAGAAAAGAAACCATCTTCATAATATAAATATACAAGGTGAGCAGTGAGTGCTAATATAGAAGCTGCTAGTTATCCAGAAGATATAGCTAAGAGCTAAGATTTTCGATGAAGGTGGCTACTATTCACTAGACACCAGATTTTCCATGTAGATGAAACCTTCTTTTTGAAGTTGAAGCCAATGCTCATTTCCATTCTGGAAATCATAGGATATATATGTATATATATTAGATTCAGAGGTATATGAGTGCATTTGTTGCATAGATATATTGTGTAGTGTTGGGGATTGGGTCTCAGGTGGCCCATTCCCCGGATAGTAAACACTGTACCCCACAGGTAGTTTCCGAACCCTAGCTCTTCTCCCCTTAGTATCTCCAGTGTCTATTATTTCCATCTTTGTGACTGTTTAACTCCCACATATGAGTGAGAACATGTGCTGTTTGGTTTTCTGTTTCTGAGTCAGTTTACTTAGGATGATGATCTCCAGCTCCATCCATGTTGCTGCAAAGGACATTATTTCATTCTTTTTTATGGCTGCACTGTATTCCATGGCGTATACATTTTCATTATCCACTGATCGGTTGATGGGCACTTAAGTTGATTCCACATCTTTGCAATTGTGAGTTGTGCTGCCATGAACATGCAGGTGCAGGTGTCTTTGCTATATAATTACCTCTGTTCCTTAGGGTAGATACATAGTAGTGGGATCACTGGATCAAATGGTAGATATATTTTTAGTTATTTGAGTAATCTCCACACTACTTTCCATAGAATTTACACTCCCACAAACAGTGTATAAGTGTTCCTTTTTCTACACAGCATCTATTTTTTTTTATTTTTTAAAATAATGGACATTTTTATTGATGTAAGGTGGTATCTCATTATGGTTTTAATCCAGTTTTCTTTTCACTTATAGAACACAGAATAGATGTGGTATAATTCTTAAGAACTAGCTAGATGACAGTATATCTGTTTACAGCATGGCTAACTGAATATTTTGAGTTCACCGTAAAGACTTCCTGCTCAGAAAAAAAAAAAAATTCTTTCAAAATACTATTGTCCATTGTCAGTGTGCTTAGTCATCCCAAGTCTCTAATGGAGATGTATAAGAAGTTAATATTTTTAATGCCTTCTAACAGAACATCCAATCTGCAGCCCATGAATCAAGAGTAATTTCGGCATTCAAGTGATATTATTTTAAAAAATACATTTCATAAGGCTATTGCTGGCATAGACAGTGATTCCTCTGATGGGTCTGGACAAAGTAAATTGAAAACCATTTGGTAAGGATTCACCATTGTAGATGTCATAAAAAATATTTTTGATTCATGGGAAGAGGACAAAACACGAACATTAACAAGACTTTGGAAGAAGTTGGTTCCAACCCTCATGATAATTTTGAGGATACTTCAGTGGAGGAAGTAACTGCAGACATGGTGAAAATAGCAAAAGAACTAGAGTTTGAAGTGAATCCTGAAGATGTGATTGAATGAATGAAGAGTTGCTTCTTATGAATGTGTAAAGAAGGTAATTTCTTGAGGTGGAAGGTGGTAATTTCTTGAGGTAATTTCTTGAGGTGGAATCCTGTTGACGATGCTGTAAGCATTATTAAAATGACACCAAAGTATTTAGACTATTGTACAAACTGAGTAGATAAAGCAGTGGCAGGTTGGGGAGGACTGATTTTAATTTTGAAAGAAGTTCTACTGTTGGTAAAATGCTGTCAAACAGCATTGCATGGTACAGATAATTTGGGTTCTGAAAAAAAAAGGAGTTAATCAATGTGGCAAACTTTATTGTTATCCTCTTTTAAGAAATTTCCACAGCCATCCCAACCTTTGGCAACCACCAGCCTGATTAGCTGGCAACCAACAACATGGAGACAAGATCCTTCACCAGGAAAAAGATTATAACTTGTTGATAATTATTGCCATATTTTAGCAATAAAGTATTTTTAAATTAAGGTATGCATTTTTTTCTTAGACACAATGCTTTTGCACACTAATAGAATATAGTATAGTATGAAAATAACTTTTATGTGCATGGGATATATGGCAATATTGATTTTACTGCAGTGGTCTGGAATGAAACCATAATATCTCCAAGATATTCCTGTACTCTGAATACTAGTACCTGATCAGATATATGCCATGCAAATATATTCTATAATACGTGTGTGTTGTTTTTAAGTCTCCTGATAGTGTCTTTTGGTGCACAAAAGTTTTAAATTTTAGTGATATCTAATTTATCTATTTTATTTTATTGCTTGTGCTTCTGTTGCCATATCTAAGAAATCACTGCAAAATTCATGGTCATGAAGATTCACCTCTGTTTTCCTTTAGGTGTTTTAGAGTTGTAACTTTTACCTTTAGGTCTTTGATCTATTTTGAGTTACTTTATATATGTATTGTAAGGTAAAAGTTCAACACATTCATTTGCATAAGGAAATCTAGTTGCCCCATCACCATTACTGAAAAGACTGAACTTTCCACTTTGAGTGGTCTTGTCATCCTTGTTGAAAACCAACTGGTTATAGATGTGTGGTTTATTTCTGTACTCTCAAGTATATTTCACTAGTTTAATATGCCTATCCTTATGCTAGTGACACACTGTTTTGATTACTATAGTTTTGAAGTTAAATTTGTAATCAGGAGTGTGTTTTCCAGTTTTGTTTTTTAAAATATTGTTTGGCTATCCAGGGTCCCTTACAATCTTATATAAATTTTAGAATCAGCTTTCCATTTCTGCTTAAAAGGCTATTGGTTTATGATACTGATCTCATTGAGTCTATAAAGGCTTTGGAAAGTATTGCCATATTAACAATATTAAGTCTACCAGTCCATAAAATTAAAATGTCTTGCCTTTTATTTTTTAAAATGTATTTCAGCAACTTTTAAAAAAAAATCTGTGTATACATTTTAAATCTCTTTTGTTAAATTTATTTCTCAATATTTTATTCTTTTGATGCTACTATGAATGTAACTTTTACCTTTAGGTCTTTGATCCATTTTGAGTTACTTTATATATGTATTGTAAGGTAAAAGTTCAACACATTCATTTGCATAAGGAAATCTAGTTGCCCCGTCACCATTACTGAAAAGACTGAACTTTCCACTTTGATTGCTCATTGACAGAGTATAGAAATACAGCTGGTATTTGAGTGCTAATATTGTATCCTATTTTCTGAATTTGTTTATTTCTTTAATAGTTGTATTATTAATTCTTTAAGATTTTACATATTTAAGATCATGTCATCTGAGAATAAATATAGTTTTACTTCTGTTCCAACTTGGATACCTCTTATGTTATTTACATGCCTAAATACTTGTACTACAACTTCCAGGACAATGTTGAATAGAAGTAACCAAATTGAATTCATGTCTTTTTCCTGATCTTAGGAGAAGACTTGTAGTCTTTCTCCATTGAGAACTATGCTAGATGTGAGTTTTTCATAAATGACTTTTATCTTGTTGGGAAATTTCCTTTTTACTTATAGTGTGTTGACTGTTATCATGAAATGGTTTTGGATTTTTTTATTTTAAATTGTGGGGTACTGGATTTTTTGAAATGCTTTTTCTTTATCAATTAAAATGATCAGCCAGGCTCGGTGACTCAGCCTGTAATCCCGCGCTTCGGGAGGCCGAGGTGAGTGAATTGCCTGATCCCACCGGTTCTAGACCCGCCTGGGCAACTTAGCGAGACCTTATCTCTACAGTAAATCAATTAAAATGATCATCTGGGCTTTCTTTTTTAAAACTTTTGTTTATTAATGTAGTATGTTATATTAACTTTTATATGTTGAATTACTCTTGAATTCCTGGGATAAATCTCACTTGTTCATAGTTTATTTCTCACTTGGTCATTGGGTATAGTCATTTTTACATACTGTTAGATTCACTTTACTAGTATATTATCCTTTTTTAAAAAAAAAAATATGGAAGTAAGGGGTATTATCTGTGTTCTTGTGATGTTTTTGTCTGACATTTTATCAGGCTAGCCTCATAGAAAGGGAAATGGAAGAGCTTGAAAAAAATTGGAATTAATTCTTCCTTCAATGTTGGGTAGAATTAACCAGTAAATTGATTTGTTCTTGCACCTTTCTTTGTTGGGAGACTTTGTAAGGGTATTTTACATGGTTTTAATTTGCCATTTCTGGAATACTAATAATCTGAGCACTTTTTAATGTACTATACATATTCTTTTCTGAAATGTCTGCTAAATTCTGCTCATTTAAAAAATTTCTTAGCTGTATTTTTATTAGTTTGTAGAAATTGTTAATATTTCTTAGCTTGCCAATTCAATTTTTTAGGTTTATTTTGAAGAGATTTTTAATATTGGTGAAGCTTAATTTGTCGATATTTTTCTTTAACAGTTATTATTTTATGTGTTCCGAGGAGCTAAAAACTCTTTAAATGCTCTAGATTTAGAAGTTTTATGAGGTATGTGCATTACAAATGATTTCTCTGCTTATAATGTTTCTTTTCAATTTTTAACAGTGTTTTTTAATGATCAGAAGTTCTTAATCTTATGAAGTCCATTATGTCAATTTTTCCACTAATGGTTAGTTATGCTCATTTTTAAAAAATCTCTGCCTACTCAAGCTGATGAAGATATTTATTCCAGAAGCTCTGCTGCTTAACTTTCACATTTGGGTCTATGATCCATTTCCAATTATCCAATTAGATAAATACATTCTATTAACTTAGTATATTTATTAAAAATACATTCTTTCCTCGCTGAATTGTAGACATGTCCCTGTAATAAACCAGGTAACTGTACACATTTATGTGTTTCTGGATTCTACATTTAGTTCCATCAGCCTATTCATCTTTTTCTGTACTAGCAACACACAGTAATGATTACTGATGCTCTATAATAAATCCTTATATCTTGTAGTGTAAGACTTCTAATTCTGTTAAACTTCTTCAAGACCTTTATAGCAACTAAAGACTTTTATAGCTTCATATAAAATTTTAATCAGCTTGTCAATTTAGATCAAAATTAATACTTAATTGTATATATAAAACAATGTGAAGAAAATTTGTATTTTAAAGGTATTTCATCCTTCAAACAAAAATATGGCATTTTCCCCATTTATTTAGGCCTCCTTCAATTTTTATCAGCAAGTTTATATATTTAATGTATTGCCACTATCATATTTTTTTAGATTTATTTCTAGGTATTAGTTCTTTGAAGTTATTTTAAATGGCATAATTTTAAATTTCATTTCAAATATATGTTTCCAATATGGAGAGAAATTACTTATTTCTGCATATTGCTCATTCAATTGGAAGACTTGGTTAAATTCATTTATTAAGTCTAGCAGTACGTTTATAAATTCTTTTTTTTATACAGAAACGTGTAATTATGCAAACAATGCAATAGGTTGATGTCTTCATTACACACACACATACACAATACACACACACATACACACACACATTCCTGTGTCAATGTGATTATATGGGAATCCTGTTTTCCAGAATCTCACTCTATGTATGATGCAGAAATAGGGTTGGTCAAGAGTTGCTTCTCTGAGACATGGAAGACAGAAGTGACGCTACAGCTATTAGTCAGTCAAGGTCCTTATATTCAGATCAGACAGAACCTAGAAAATGTGTAACAGAAAGAACCTGGCAATTTCTAGTTTATCCTTGTATCTCTCCATCCGTGCTCTACTCTTCTTACTATTAATGTCCCAGACCAATAACCAGACCCTTGGCTGTAGAACTACAGAAACAAGAAGAGATGAAACTACTTACCATAAGCTTCATGTGTAAGATCCTTACTAAATGTTTAAGCTCATAATTACAAAGAATAAATAACTTAAACCTCTAGCAGCATTGTAAAAAGCAAACAGCAAAATGTATTCTAAGACATTCATAAAGGAAGAATTTTCAATATGAAGAAAATATATGAAATAGGTTTCTACTTAATGATGGGGGTGCCTGAAAAATATCAGGGTTGAGGCTGAAGGCAGTATATTAGTAAATCGTTGTTTCAGATTTTTTTAAAGGCACTATAACTAAATTTTTGACTATTTTATATTTAAAAGTGAAATATCTGTAAACTTCTGGTGATAGTAACAATGTAGATGGCTTAATCATTTTCATTTTAGCACTGTTAAGCATGTAGTTTGCAAGCATATAAATACTATAAATGTTTTAAAGTGGCATATAAAAGTTAAAAATCTATACATTAAAATTGAGATTAAAACACATCTATTCCAATTGTATTAATGACATTTAATTTCCAGTTCAATTTTTTGTTATAAAAACTCTTCAGCTTAAAAAAATTATAAACACATGGTTTGTTCAGTTAAGAAACTCACACTAAGCAGAGTAATAGAGAAATTTGAAATAATAAAACAATTGTAATCAGTAATCATTGAATAGATGATTTGAAGTTCTTCACTCTTTCATCATAAATATTTAACATTAGATATTCCAAAATATTCTGCATAATTGTGATAAAATGCTTTTAAGAAAGCTGCATCCTGCAGACACATTTAAATGAAGTCAAATCATAGAACTCTTAATTGTATGCACCTCAATTTTTACCATGGTTATTCTCTTACCAACAAATGTCTGACCTTAGAAATAGGCAGCACAGCAAGGTTAATTTCCCAATTAGACCAATTCAAGCTCACTTGAACCCCCATTTTTACTAGATCTTTACTACCTGATTTTTGAGTTTCCTTTCAATGCAGTCCATATTTGTTCCCACCAATCTTCTCCGATTTGACCTTCCTTTAATCAATTTCAAAGCCCTCTATGTTATGATATGTACAGAATCAGTTCCCATGTGATCATCGCAAAATTACAAATGCTAAATTTTTCTTTTAAACTAACACCACAATAGTTGTTGTTGTTTTTATCTCTTGGGAAAAACGTTTCTGATCATGGAATTAAAATGGCTTCCTTTGCCTAGTTGCCTTAAGTTTTGTTTATGTTTTACTGGTATACCCGGAACCATTCCTAGTTACTTTTTTCTGGATTTTGCCTAACAGCAAAGTTGTGCTCTGACACTATCAGTGTAGACAACACAGAGGTAAACTAAGTAAAGCAATAGACATAACATTAGTAGAACCAAGTTACACTCCCAGTACTCTTAATTGCTCTGTTGTGTTTAGTCAGCCTTTTAAGAGATCGGACCCTCAATTTCATACTCTGTAAAGTAGCAACAGTGGAGATGAGATCAGAAAGCTGTGAGATTAAGATAATAGGGTACAAATACTCTATAAAATACAAAGTATTCCCATTGTAAGTTATACTAATATTGAAAATATCTTTTTATATTCTAGATATAGGACTGATGCTTTTCTCCTTTGAAAGCAATATTAAATACGGTAGTTAGGAATAATTAATATAGAATTTTTATTGCTAAGTTTTTACGTGTATAATGAATTATATAGATTTTGTGAATTCTCTAATGGAGCATTATGACCATCTCTATCTAATCAATCACCTTCCAAATAAACTTTTCTTATTTATTTATTTATCATAAATAATGGTGTCTATTCATGCTATTCTTTATATGAAATTGTGATCTAGGAAACTTGTATAGACAGGGTTAATGTTGAGATGTAAGTATTATTGCTTGTTGTTAAAAAATGTATGCAAGATAAATAGTACAAATGGCAAGGGTTTTTCTTTCTTATTTCACTCCATAAATTTGATCACAGATAAATAACTCTATCTCCAAATTGGTATCTCTAATCTTGACCTCATTCTCAAAGCTGAGTATTAGTGACCAATGTGGCACCATCTTATCTCCTTTCTATAGGTACTCGACTCCAAAATCTCCACATTGAACTGGCATTTTTTTTCTTTTGTTTTCTTTTTTGTCTTTTAATTTTTATTTAAAATTGTGGGATACAATTCAGGGCTAGGTATACAAATATTCACCATGCCAGTACCCTTACTGACGAGGTGTGCCCCCCGTCCCCCCACCAAGGCAGATATTGACTACTGTCAATTCTACCGCCCCACCCTCCCCACAGTTTCCCGCCACTTTCAATCCTTTTCTTATAGTAATACGGTAGTTGTTGAAGGTCCACTTATGAGTGAGAACTTATGATACTCAGCTCTTTGTTTCTGTGAGAGATCACTCAGTATTATAAACTCTAAATTCATCCAGGTTGCTGCGAAGTTCATGATTTTGTTCTTCTTGATGGCTGCATAGTATTCCATTGTGTATATATGTACCACATTTTTTTAATCCAGTCCTCTTTTGATGGGCAACACGGTTGGTTCCATGTTCTTGCTATTGTGAACAATGCTGCGATAAACATATGTGCACAGGTATCTTTTTCAGAGAGTAACCTGAGTTCTTCCAGGTATATTCCCAGTAGGGAGATTGCAGGATCATATGGAAGGTCGATTTTTTGAATTTTTAAGAATCACCACACTGGTTTCCACAGAGGCTGAACTAGTTTGCACTCCCACCATCAGTGTTGAAGTGATTATATCGTTAGATGCAGAGAAAGCTTTTGATCAAATCCAACACCCATGCCTGATAAAAACCCTCGAACATCTAGGCATAGGTGGAGCATACTGCAAAATAGTAAAAGCCATCTATGAGAAACCCACAGCCAGCATACTCCTAAACAGACAAAAATTGGAACCATTTCCCCTCAAAAATGGAACAAGACAAGGATGCCCACTCTCACCCCTCCTGTTCAACATAGTTTTGGAAGTCCTGGCTAGAGCAATCAGAGAAGAGAAGGCAATCAGGGGTATCCAAATAGGAAAAGAGGAAATCAAGCTATCTCTCTTTTCAGATGACATGACTGTGTACCTTGAAAACTCAAGAGAATCTGCCAAAAGCCTTCTTGCACTGATAAAGGACCTTGGCAAAGTCTCAGGGTATAAAATAAATGTACAAAAGACAATCGCATTTCTATACACCAATGATAAACAAACAGAAAACCAAATAAAAAGCACAATTTCATTTTCAATAGCCACAAAAAAATGACATTCTTTTAAAATTGTACTTTTTTTCTGTATTTGCTCCCTCAGTTAATGACTCTAGTAACTTTTCAATTCACTGACTCAGAAATCTAGTATCCTGCCTAGATTCCCCCTACTCTGTCACCTCTGTTCTCAGGCCTGGGAAGACTTTAATTTTGTCTATGAAACACTTCCCCAGTGTGTTGTTCCATCTTATATATTTCACTATCATTGACTTCATTCAGGCCCACATACTTGCTTAGGTCAAAGGTTAGCAAACTCTTATTTGTAAGAGATCAGATAGTAAATATTTTGTTCTGTAGGTTATGTAGCCACTGTACCAATAACTCACCTTTCCTATTGTAGTCTGAAAGCAGCTAGAGACAACATATAAACAAACGGGTGTTGTTAGATTTTGCACACACACAATTTCCAAAAATAGGCAGTCACTGATCATTTCTCACCATTTCTAACTGAGACCATTGAAATGGTAGTCCACGTCTAATTCTATAATCTCCTTTCAAATCCCTACTCCTTCACACGCTTATCTTTACACTGAAAAAAAAAATCTGACCGTATTACTCTTTGAATGGCTCCTTATTATTTGTAGATATTCAAGGCTAGTCCTTCATTATATGTCCTCCCTTATTTTGCAAATTTATTTTGAGAAGCCTGCACTACTCAACTAGAGTTCTAGGGTTACTAAAGTACTTATAGTTCTCAGCTCCTTATTCACAGATTTGATAAATATTTGTTAAGTACATATTATATGTTAAGTATCATATTATATATGAATCTCTCTCTAGACTGAACAACGAGGGTATGTTCATCTGGCAGGACAAATACTATCTTCTTCAGTTCCTCTACCAGTTTTACTTAAGACTTCACTTTTTTATTCACCTTTTACATTTTTAAAAACTCCCCAAGGTTTATTTTCAGTTTTTGACTTTTCATCACTGTATACATGAGCTACTTCTGTCACTTCAATTTTTACCCATGGTTAGATGAACCTACAATGCATATTTCTTACTTGAATTTCTGTTTTAGTTTCAATTCTGTATTTATATTGTCATATAAAAAGCCTTGGAAAACATTTCAAACTGAACATATACAAAACTTGAGCCAATATCTTCTTGTATTTCTCTTCTCTATTAACACAACTATTAAATTCAATTACCTAAAGACTCTCCACTGAATAGAATAAGGTCTACATTCTAGTAGTGACATAAATATTATCAAAATTTGAGACCAAATCCCACTCCCCACCCACCCCCACCCCACATGCCAAAAAAAAACAAATACCAAGGTACACGAAGAGAAAAAAATAAATCTGACATAGAAGACACAAAGATACCCACAGGTAATCCAAATATTGGAATTAATAAGTAGTTTTGAATGGTCATAATAGATAACCAAAGAAAGGATATTAAAAAGCATATTCTATGAAAAGATAGAGATGATGTAATAAGAATTAGAGCTTATAAAAATTAATCAAATGAAACTTCTAGATATGAAAAATACAATAATTAAATTAAGCATTAGTACATGGGCTTAACAGAGCAAAAGACAGAAATCGAGACCTCATCTCTACAATAAATCAAAAAATCAGCCGGGCGTGGTGGCGCATGCCTGTAATTCCGGCTACTTGGAAGGCCGAGGCGGAAGGATCGCAGGAGCCCAGCAGGTCGAGGCTGCGGTGGCCGGGAGCGGCCACTGCACTCCAGTCTGGGCGACAGAGTGAGACTCCAACTCAAAAAAAAAAAAAGAAATTGCAAAAAATAATTAAATCCAATATATTTACAAATCAAAGCATATGGAGAGAAAAGGAATAGAAAATGCAAGACTATAATACAGAGGTAGAGCACAGTAAAAATAATCTAGCACACATGTAATTAGAATCCCAGAAGAGAAAGTGAAAGAAACAAAGCGATATATGAAGACACAGTGAGTATAAAATTTCCAAAACTGAGGAAAGATACTAAGCCATAGATAAAAGAAACTCTGTAAACTCGAGGTAGGATAAACCAAAGGAAGGCACAACCTGGAACAAGTTAACATAATTACTGTAATGCAAAGACAAAAAAATTTAAAGGGGATCAGTGTAGGACAACAATAAACTGGATAACTCTCTCTCAAAACAATTGAGTGAAATCTTTAAGCTGAAAGAAAACAACTGACAACAGAATTCTAAACCCAGTGAAAATATTTATAAAAACTGAAGATGTGTGAGAAACTTTCACTTCTAACCATGACAGAGAAACAAACACCCAACTTGCATTCTATTAAAAAAAACAAACAAAAAATAAACTAGAAAACTGGACAAAATATATAAAAGAACTGTCTTCAGTCATTGGACAGGAAATACATTCCCTACAAGAGGAAAAATACTTGCACATGTATGTTTATCAAAGCATTGTTCACAATAGCAAGAACATAGAACCAACCGTGCTTCCCAAAAAAAGAGAAGTGGATTTTTTAAAATGTGGTACATATATACAACGGAATATTACGCAACCTTAAAGAAGAACAAAATCATGAACGTGGATGGAATTAGAGCACAGCAACGTGGATGGAATTAGAGCTTATAATACTGAGTGATCTCTCACAGAAACAAAGAGCTGAGTATCACATGTTCTCACTCAGAAGCGGACCTTGAACAACTACCTTATTACTGTAGGAAAGGGATTGACAGTAGCGGGAAACTGCGTGGAGGGGAGTGGGGAAGGATAGCTGGGATTGACCGTAGTCGATATCCACCTGGGGAAGAGGGGGCACTTGCACAATGAACATTTGTATACCTAACCCTGAATTGTACTCCACAATTTCAAAATAAATTGGGTACTTGCACAACGAACATTTGTGTACCTAATCCTGAATTGTATCCCACAATTTCAAAATAAAAATTAAGAGAGGAAAAAAAATAGAGGGAACAAAAATTCTTACGATCGTCTTGAAATTCTGCCTGGAGGCACTTTCTGAACAGTTCAAAACGAGACGCTGAAGCAGTGCTTGAAGTCTGCGAGGTCTCAAAGAAAGATGCATTCACTTTCTATTGCTGCATAACAAACCACTGTTGGGTCTGTCTGACTTAAAAGAGGTCAATTTGCACAGTCTGTGGCAGTTGGAATTATCAGGGAAAAATGCTGAAAAGAAGGGAACCAAAAAGAGAAAGAGATCCAGGAATCAGCATAAAGATTCCTTTGACTCTGGCTGAACGAAAAGGGAGCCCATGAGGGTGTGAAATGGCTGAGAGACCATCAGTTCCTAACTCAGGCGGAAGAACCTTGCTGAAGATCTGGAGCATTTAGTAGAGACCTCAGAAATGTCATGCTTTAGCAAAAAGGCTAAATAATCCAATAGTGAAAGATACTCTGGATCAACACTTAATGATACTTTTAAAAAAGCCTTGAAATGAACAAGTTGATCTGAAAGTAATTTATCTGCATGTCAATATAATATTCAACACTCTTTAAAGGACAGCAATACTCAGGTGTTCAACAATATTTTAAAGACAACAATATTCAGGCATTCAACAATGTAATACTCATAATGTCCTGTATATGACACATAATCAGGAAAGAAAACCAATTCACAGAAAAAATAGCGAAGAAAGAACAATTTGGCACATTTACACGATGGAATATTATGCAGCCACAAAGAAAAACAAAATTATGAACTTTGCAGCAACCTGGATGGAATTAGAATCTGTAATTCTCCAGGATTTATCACAGAAACAAAGATCTGAGTACCACATGTTCGGGATTTATCACAGAAACAAAGATCTGAGTACCACATGTCCCCACCCTGAACATTTATCATAATATTACAAGAAAAGGATTTTCTACCCTGGGACACTGCCAGGGGAGAGTGGGCATATAACATCAATAAGGGTACCCACACTTTACCTGTATGATGACCACCTGTGTAGCTAATCCTGAATTGTACGCCACATTTTAAAAATTAAATTGAATTTAAAAAAAGAAAACGGACTTTGAAAGAGCAATTACAAATTCAGGTTTTTAAAGGTAATCATACTTATAACAAAGGGAGAGAGAGAAGATTGAAAACAGACATTTGAAGTTGAAGGCACAATACCCAAAATAAAATTGGTAAGCTAAATAATTAGCAAATGAGATACTGAGAAGAAAGAGCAGGCTATGAAAGTAGCAATAGACTACCAATATCAATAATGCGGCAAAGAAAGCAAAGAGAACATTTTTAAGACTTGAGTTTTGTTTACCTGTGAATAAATTTAAGCAGTCTAAAATATGTAAAAGTGAAATCTTATTAAGAAAAAAAAGAAAGGGGGGATTAAATGGTCAGAATAGATTTTTAAAGATTAACGCTCCTAATAAGATCAAAATTCTAAATCTACATATTGAGGAGCTCAATAAACCCAACCAAGATAAACACTAAGAAAACTGCACACAAACGAATTATACTGCCATTGGTGAAACAAATAATAAATAGTAAGTTATTATACAGCCATCGGTGAAACAAATAATATATAGTAAGTTATCTGACATTGAGATTCAGAGGATGAAAGAATGAGAAAGGAATGGATGATGAAAAATTGCTTACATGGCTAACGTCCATTATTTGGGTAATGAATATACTAAAAGACCAGACTTTACCAATATATAAAATGTTTATAAAGCAAAATTATACTTGTACCTCCTAGATTTATACAAATAAAAAGAATTAATGTAATAATAATAAAGCAGTCAGAGAAAATGAACACACTTTATGGAAGTTAACAACAACAAAAAGAAATTCCACTCATTTCTCATCAAAATTAATGCAATCTAAAAGATAATAGAATAAGGATCTAAAGTTCTGGGGGGTAAAAAACATATGTTATCAGCCCTGAATTCTATATTCAGTAAACATATCCTTCAAAAAGTAAAAAAAAAAAAAGTAAAGACATTTTCAAGCAAACTAATGTTCAGATAACTTTTGAAAAGTTGGTTTATATTACCACAAATGTTACAGGATGCTTTTCAGGCATCTAGAAAAATGAACCCAAATGAAAAACATTGAAATGCAAAAATAAATTTTTTAAAACAGGAAAAATGTTTGTGAGAAAAGATAAATGAATATTGTACTAATTCATTTAATTCATAAAAATTAATAATGATAACCTATATATTTAAATACTTGTGTAATTTTAAATTAATTTCCACAATTCTGCTAATGGTGGAATGAAGATAACCAGAGTTCATTATTTCTAACTTGTAGCCTTATTGAAAATGTGGTAAACATATGTATGCACATTAGATTGTAGTAAGAGATAGATTTGAAGTAATTACTAAAAGATTTAAGTAATTACTAAAAGATAGTGAAAATAATTCATAAATAACAAGTAAATAGATGGAAATAAAATGTTTTGTTTACCACAAAAAGTGAGTAAGGGAGAAAAATAAAGGGAAAAGCAGTAAGATAATAAGTATAAGGTATATTAGTAATTATATTAAACATAAATTGACTAAGCCCTTAAAATGTTTTTAAATGAGAGAAAAATAAATATGTTTATGGGACAAAGTATACTTTAAACATGGCAGCACAAATGGGATGAGAATAATGCAATGAAAAATATATACATTTGAAAGTATTAGCAAAAAAAGTTGGTGAAGTTAAGTGCTTCTTTTGAAGTCTGATTTTTAAGCAAAGTAGATATAACATTGCTAAACAAAAACCATATTTCATAATTCAAAAAAGGAGTTAATCCAATAGAAAGATAAAACAATTATAAATTTGATTGCTCCAAATAAATAGCTTCAGAAGATTTTATAAAACACAAGCAACTAAACTCACAATCCATAACCACAGTGATAATCCCAGTCTTTAATACTATTTCAATTGTTAGCAAATAAATTAATAAATAGTGATATAGAATATTTTAGCCACAAAGCTTACAAAATTAGCCTAATTGACAAAAGTAAAATATTGCTAACAACAGACTATATGTTCTTCTGTATAGAATGTGTAATCTGTTTTTTCAGCCTGTAATTCCAGCACTTTGGGAGACTGAAGTGAGTGAATTGTCTGAGTCCGCGGGTTCGAGACCTGCCCTGGCAACTTGGTGAGGCCTCGTCTCTGCAATAAATCAAAAACTAGCCAGGCTTGGTAGCCCATGCCTGTAGTTCCAACTCCTTGGAAGGCTGAGGTAGAGGCATGCCAGAGCCCAGCCTGCACTCCAGTCTGGGCGACAGAGTGAGACTCCATCAAGGAAGGAAGGAAGGAAGCAAGGAAGGAAGGGAGGAAGGGAGGGAGGGAGGGAGGGAGGGAGGGAGGGAGGAGGGAATCATTCCAGTAAAATAAAAGAAATAAATCATTAAAAATTCCCACTGCTTGAAAATTAAGGAATACACCACTAAGTCACCAATGAATTAAAGAAGAAATTAAAATGCAAATTAGAATATGTTTTGAACTGCAATGTAATGCAGATATGACATAACAAAATTTATTGGAAGAAAACTTATTTTCCTAAATGAATATATTTTAAAAAATAAAAAACAGAATACAAATTAGAAAAACAATTACTTCAAGGGTTTAGAGGAAAAACAGCAAGTTAAAATCTAATAAAATAGTAATAAAACTTTTCCACTAGAAACAAGTGTTAAACAGAAAATCAAACAAAATGAAGTTACTACTTTCAAAACATAATCAAATTCATAAGCATCTATCAAGATTGTTCAAAATATAAAGAAATAGAATGCTACCAACAAGCAGTGAAAATGAGGAATATTAATAAGGATCCTGATATTAAAAACACAATGTGGGATATTATGAATAACTTAACTTATTAAATCAACAAATTATTTAAAAACACTACATACCAAAATGGGCTTACAAAGAAATGAAAAATCAGAAAGCCTTATAACTCTTAAATAGAATATATTAGTGAAATTTCTGATAAACACTCCAGTCTTAGATATAGTTACTAGTAAATTTTTTCAAACAATTACAAAAGAACTGGCACAAATTATATACAACTATTCTTGGGGGAAAAAAGAAAGAAAATGTTTTGCACCTCATTTTATGAGACCACTATAATTTTAACACTAAAACATCAAAAATATGAGATGAGACAAATACAGAATAATTTCTCCCACAACTATATATACAAATTTTAAATAAAATATTAGCAAATTAAGTCCAGTAAAATACTATAGTATTGTTCCTAGTGCCTAATTTGAGGTTATTTTAGAAAAGAAAAGATGACTGAATACCTAAAAGCAAATCAGTGTAATTTGCACAATATAAAGAAAAAAATTGTATAATTATTTTTACCAATACAGAAAACACTTAGTAAAATTTATTCCCAAATAATTATTAAAACACCTTTAGAACTCTAGAAATAGAGACATTCTTATTCTAATAAAAGTTATTTACAAAAAAACACAAAAAAAATGTTTAATGTTAAATTATTTAAAATGTTCCTTGAGTTTGGGAATAAGAAAAGAATGTCTATCGCTACCACTTCTGAAATTTCTTGCCAATGTAGTAAGGTAAGAAAAAATATTGAGACTGAAAGAAGGTATAAAACTATCATTATTTACAGATAATAAGATTATGCCTATAAAAATCATTTTAAAATCTAGAGATATGTATAATAGTATCAAAGAACACTATGTAGTAATAAATTTAATAAAAGTTGTGTATGATCTCTAACTGAAAATTTAAAAATAGTATTAATAAAATTAGGGAACAGCTAAGTAAACTGAGGGATTTACCAGGTTCATAGATTAGAATTTTCAGGCAATATTGTAGAAATATCAGGTGATCATAAATTCAACTATAAATGCAATTTACTCTTTAAAAAATATTGCACAAAGCATTTATTAATTATAATGGGTAAGATAATAATGCTATAGTGGAAAAACATAACAGCCACTACCTTAGCAGAATGATCAAAGTTAACCTCACCAATAATGGAACAAGTCAATGGAACATGTGCCTCTTAAGGTGATGCACAGAGAACACAGAATCATTTCTGTGATATTGCTGCTAGAAGTAACTTGAATCAAATCACAAGAAAATGAGACAAACCCCCATTTGATGAACACTACAGAGTAATTGTGTTATACTCTTTTTAAAAAGTCAGCTTAAAATCCAATACACTTTTAATCAGATCTTAATGGTTATTTTTCTGTGAAGATTGTGAAACTCATTTAAAAAATATATACTGGAATGCTGAAGACTAATATTTGTCAAAGCAGTCTTGAAAATAAACAAAGTATAGACATATTATATTACCAGTTTCAAGACCTATGATAAAGCAATTGTAAATAAGATAGTATAATATTGACATAAAGATAGACAAGTAAATCAACTGACCAAGATATAGAGTCTAGAAAAAGATCTACTGTACATTCACCTAATGGATGAAAATTACAACTGCATTGCAATGGGTAAAAGCTAATTTTATTATCATTATTTATTTATTTTATTCATATTTTAAAATAGGGCCTCACTCTGTTACCCAGGCAGTCCTTGAAACAGTCACAGTTATTTTTAATACATCTTAAATTTGTATTAACGTTGTTAAGTCATAGTCGTTGAGATGAAAAGGAAGCAGTTACTAGCTGTGTGATCTTCAAAAAGTTACTTACCTGTGTTTCAGTTTTTGCAAAAATAATTGTTTTTATTTGTAATCTTGACCTCCTGATATCCAAATTTATTTCTCCAGCTCTACTTAGATAGATGCAGGGACAATCTTACAGGACAACCATAGGCCAGGAGACATCATTATTGCTGCATCCACAGTAGGCTACCACAATCTGGAGCAGAAGCATGCCCACAGATAAAAAGAACAATCACACAGGGCACCATCTCGAGGCCAGCTTTGTCATAAGTCTTGAATTTCCATTTGAATATCCAGATAGAAATATGCCAAGATCTATGAGACACTTTTATGCTGGGGCTAAGGGTAGAAAACTTTCCTTACCTTTCCTTTTGGTTTGATATCCACTAAATGAACTTCTTTCCATTAAGAGTCACCAATTTATTGTATTTCATTTAGAGTTAGGTAAGGGAAAAGCAGTCCAGACTGTATATAAATATTGAAACAAAGTCATGCAATTCATTCTGTAAAAAGTCTTCCAGGAACATCCCAGAATGAATCATTTCTGTCTTTTCTGAGTTTTTCTGCAGAATCAAATTTGGAAGTAGAGGTCTTGATTGTCTGCCATCCTCCTTGCTAATCTTTTATTATGAAAATATTTTTATTTTGTTGAAAACACAGAATCTCCTCCCACCCCATATTCTGTCCTCTATGGCTTAGGGACAGTCAATTAGTCTTTCTGGACATACTTTTCACATAAGTTGAAAGATGTAGTTGAACTATAATTCTCTATGTGTTCAATTAAATTGAAATCCTTCCCCTGATTTCAAAGGGAATTAATATAAACCTTAATGTTGTTCTTGCTTTATTAGCAAACTAGTTTTCACCACAGTATATTCCTTGTATGATACAGTATTTGAAAAATATATCATTTCTTTCCTTTCTAAGACCTTTGGCTAACATTAGCTCAAACTACTTTTATTTTACCCTTGAGATAGATTCACCTAAATGATATTTTCCTTGCTAACGTCAACAGTCTGACACAGTATATTACTTTTTGAGTCACTGTCCTCCTTTTCATTTCCAATATTTTCCTAGCCATATCTTTAAGAAGTCTTTTGTAAAGCCACATTGAATACTGCTAGCTCTTTATTTTCTTTTCTTTGGGAATTGTAAAGTATTGTAGTTAGATTATGGGCCTCTAAGCTCTGCTTCAGAAACTTGATTCTGATCTGTATTTATTTTCTTTTTTTCTTCTTCCAACTCTAGATTATCTTTAAACATCATGGATGTTCAGTCTAAAAATCCACAGGATTAATTCTTTTTTATTTAATTCTGATACAGGAAGCTCTAATTTTTTTCTTTACCAATTGGCTATAAAATTATTAGCAGTAATTCCAGGACAAATGATCTTGAGAGAGCTGAATGGAAGATAAATCAAAACAATGTCTCTATTCTCTTTAAAGACATTTTCTGGAAAACAAAGACATTAGTGTTCATCAAATTTCTTACCACCAGAATTTGATTTTCCCTAATTTTGAAAAATAATATAAACTAAATTTTAATAAAAAAAGCTTAAGCCCACATTATCTAAAAAATAAATTATTCATGTCCTAGAAATTACAGTCTGAATACAACCCATGCAAGACAGATGACTGTTGTTGTTTAATGTATAAGCAAGTTCTTATAAAATAGAACTAATTCCCTTCTAACCTTAATGCTCATAAGCAAAGAGTCTATGACTCACTATTAATTTCAATGGATGAGATGATGGGAGATACCTGGAAAAAAAAAAAAAGTATAGTAGCCACAGCAATGAGATAATAAGATAATAACAATGGTTAACATTAAGTCCTTGAGCAGAGCTCGGTGGCTCAGCCTGCAATCCCGCGCCTTTGGGAGGCTGAGGTGAGTGGATTGCCTGAGCCCGCCGGTTCAAGACCCGCTTGGGCAGCGAGATCTCATCTCTACAATAAATCAAAAAATCAGCCGGGAGTGGTAGCGCATGCCTGTAATTCTGGCTACTTGGAAGGCTGAGGCGGAAGGATCGCCGGAGCCCAGCTGCAGTGGCCAGGAGCGGCCACAGCACTCCAGTCTGGGCGACAGAGTGAGACTCCAACTCAAAAAAAAAAAACAAAAACAAAAACATTAAGTCCTTGCTATGTGCTTGAAACTAGCACTTTATGTGCACTGCTCCTTTTGATGGTCACAATAAAACCTAAGGATATATGTTATGTTTTTATGTACATAGTATAGATAAGAAAACTGTGGCTTGGAGGAGTAGTTTTTACATTTTTCAAGGTCACATAGCCAATTAGTGATGAAGCTGAAATTCTACTCAAATCTTCTCACCAGAAAGCAGTTATTCAATCATCTGTCTTGGAAAACATAACAAAAAGTATTTTGAAAAACAATGGCAGAAAATGCATAGGAACAAAGTGAAAAGAATGATAAGATATGACTATACAAAGAATAAACAGAAAAATTTAGAGAAATTGATTATTATTATATATATTTTACAATCTTGGCTAATGACATTTATAAATAGTATTTAGCAGACAAATAGTATGACTATAAAAGATTAAAAAATTACTGATATATGAGTCTTGATTAAAAGGAATGCTTTAGTGCAATTGATTGACTAGGATATACTAGCCTTTCCACCAACATGCAGAATTTTCTTGATACCTCTCTCATATATGTATCCTTTCTGTGGTCTCCAGAAAACCTTGGCTAAGTTTTCACTTAATGAATTTCTAGTTCTCAAGTCCCTAATTCCCACTCTTGCCATAAGACACACTTTTCTTCTCAGTGCCCCAATCCAATTTAGTTTCTATTCTGAACCTGTAGCCTAAAATAGATGGCAAAGGAAGCTTGAAAGTGGTAAATAGATGAAACTAATAAAAAAGGAATAAAGAAAATGATGACCATGAGATCTTAATCAGGGAAAAAATGTGAAGAAAAAAGTTAATAAAAGTTTTTGTAACAAAGAAAAAAGAAGCAAAACAAACAAAATAGATATGAGGAGTTCTGAAAACAGCAAACTATTTTTGTAAATACCACACAAGCAGAGGATGAGCTAAGTCTCAGTAGCAAAAGACACAGAGATTCTACATATAAAAGTACCTATGAAATGGGAAATAAGAATGCAAGGAGAGAGACAGGGCATTTGACCTGAACTTTCTTTTAATAAAATCTTTAATGAGTCTACTATAATTGGCAAAGAGATGGATGATATACACTCTGTATCAGAAAAGTATGATGTTGTATAAGACCAGTAGGACCAGGAAGATGTCTTCAGTCCATTTCCAGAGCTTGGGGAGAAGATAAGAATAGGAGGGACAATTAAAATCTTAGTCCACTAAAAACCAGAGTGTATCTACAGCCAGGGTATACATAGAGACTTCTTAATATTTATTAGCAGAAACGCAATTGATTCTAAAGTTAAGGACAAGACACATGTTAAGCCCATTTCTTTTTTTAGCCTGCAGCCTCCTGCAAAGATTATATAGCCACTGAAAGAGAGAGATTGTTAGGTAAGATGGGAGGTGAACAGGAAAAGAAATTGGTTAAAATGTTGATGATAGAATCAAAGTTTGAAACAGAAATGTAAAAATTTGTATTATATTTTATTTTGTGTATCTGTTTCTACATGCACCTATTAGTAAACAGGACACATATGCAGTTTTTAATAGTTGGAATCTAGAAATTGTGCTAGGTAGGTGTATTTTTAGAATAAAGATTAGCTATTACAATAATCCCCTCATACAAAGATATTTATTGCCCAACAAAATTAGAGACGTACTTAGTTCTTCCTCTCCTCCTCCTCTCTCCCGTTTTCCTCCACCTTCTCCTCCCCTTTTCTTCTTTCTTCTCCTCCTCCATGACTTTTTCTCTTATCGTTCTTCCTACTTCTCCTCTCTTCTTCCTCCCCTCCTCCTCTTCCTCTTCACTAAATAATTGAAATCAACTTCAAACTAACTTCTATTATCATCTTTCTCCAAATATAAACTTATTTTAAAATAAAGCTTGGATCATATTTTAGAAAATGGAAGATGATATTTACATAAAGTTACAACTTGGGGTGCATTCTCTTCATACTTCTATCTCTAATGCTAAACCCCTATTGTGCAAGCATAATTGCCAAAAAACACACAAGTATTTGTGACTTGGATAAATTTATATCAAGGTTGTCTTCTTCTCTCCTATACTTACAAAAAGATCTTAATCTTAAACATTGCATAAACAGATTTAATTAAAACCTTGAATAAATGTGTTACAGTTAATTGAATTCCTGCTACAGTTACCTTTGCACACCAACGTTAATAAAACTCCAGTTCAAAGTGGATGGGCTCAGGGAGTTAACATAGCTATTTATTTTCTCACCTGGGATTCCAAAATAATCTTCTCAGTAAAATAAAGAGCCCAATTAGGACAGTTCTCGCATGTGGTTATTGATCGTGTTTATACAAAATGCTAGGATTTCTAAGCAAAACGAATAGGAAGTCCTAAGGCCATTAAAGAAGGCCGAGTGAGTGAGAGAAAGAAAAGACTTCTGTGCATTTTGAAACCCTTTCACCTGTGGAGTAGGGAACGGACCCGCGGGTCTCTGGAGCTGGGCTCACCTCCTCCCACCCGCCCCTCGCCTAGCTCCTGGTCTCCTCCCCCACCCGCTGAGCCTTCCTGTTCGGTATCTCTCGGTATTACCGAGCTATAAATTGCCTGAGAGCTTAGAGACAATCAGGTCACCGCCGCCCTCACAAGGGAAAAGCTTCTTACTTCCGAGCAGAACGGTTCAGCTGGGAAGAGAGAAAGCCGGGAGACAACCTATGTTTAGTCGTCACGGCGCTGGCGAGGGGTGGGGAGAGATGGGGGAGGGGGCCGGCACAAAAAAGCATCCCCAACAACGTCGCACTTGACCCAAGTCTACAAACTTATTGGTCGCTGCAGTGGAAACTCCCAGTGCGCTCTTCGCTGCCCGGCAGCCGCTGCTGGGTGGAGTCGCTCCTGGCTGCCTCCAGCTACGGGACGGAGCTCCTCCCGCACCCTTGCTCCACCGCACCCCTCAGCAGAAGTCCCCAGGCACCCGGCAGAGCTCAAACGATCTCCTCCCCGCCTCCAACCCCGGAGCCCGGCAGAATAACATCGTGAGCCTCCGACAGCCCAGAGGGCCACCTCCCTGTGGCTCGGTTTGAGGACACTTGTGCGGGATCCTTTCCTAGCCCCACCCTGTCCTGCTTTCTCACAACTCCGCCGGGTCAAATGGCCAAAGACAAACTTCTTCCTCTCCCTTCCCCGCTCCCACCTTTTCGAAAACCCACAGTTGGCGAACCCACACACATCGAAACTCGTAGGGCTCTGTGGCGGTCTGGGCATGCTCAGTATCAGGGCAGGTTTTGATTGAAAGTAAAAAAAAAAAAAAAGCTTTGTATGATGCTCTCCCTCTCCTGTGCCTACGGCTTGCTGAACAGGTTGTGGGGCACCCCTGAGTCTACCCAGAGTGGTGGTCCGATGCCCTTGATTGTGTCTCCTGGGGATCGGCTGGCTCCCCTCTTAGACCACCCCCTCCGCTGGCCCTCCCCAGCCCCCCTTCTCAGGTCCCTGTCCGCTGTGGGGATGGAGAGACACTAACAGAACTGGGATGGGCGCTGTTGGCTGAGCGGATCCACCTATTATTAGTGCGCTGGGATTGGCTCCTAGGCGCAGCGTACCCGTGGAGGAGCCAATCAGGAGACCGGGGCTGGGAGATGATGGGCGGCCGCCTCCTCACTGGAGGGATTCCTGGAGAAGCTGCAGTGTGGGGATGCTCTAGACCGAGTACTGCCCCCGGTGTCTTTCCACCTCCTCCTCCTGCAGCGGCGGCGGCGGCAGCGGCAGTTAGCACCGGCAACTTGAGGCTGCGCACCGGGCAAGCCCCCAGGGTGGTGCTCGGTCGAGAGCGGGGCTCAGCGCCCCGAAGGGGTGTGTGTAGGGTGGGGGCGGCCAGCTGGGACCAGCTGGTGGCCCTGGAAAACCTCCCACACACCCACACCCACACACCCCTTTTGTGTTGCAGGCTGCCCCTCCGAGAGCGGAGGCGGCGGGAGTACGCGTGTGCCTCGCGCCGGTCCGCGCGCCGAGAGCGGTGGGAACCGAGCCCCGGCACCACCTCCTGGTCCTCGTTCCAGGTAAGGAAGCGGGACTGGCGGCACGGCCACCCCGGCGGTGCCTGGGTGCTTGGATGCATCCGAAAGATTTTCTGCTGGATGCACTTGGGGTTTGGTGGTGGGAGTCTGAGACCTAGGGAGGGATTCCGGGGTGGCCTATTGTGAGAAATGGGAGACCACATGGGCATCTCCCAGAAAAGCACTTTGCACAGCGCCCGTGATTAGAGCCTGGAGTTGATGTTGGGCATCCCCCATCTTCTTGCTTCCTCTTTCTGTCTCTTTATCTCTCTCTCTCTCTCTCTCTCTCTCTCTCTCTCTCTCTCTCTCTCTCTCTCTCTCTCTCTCTCTCTCCCCCTCTCTCCCCCTCTCCCTCCCGTCTCTCCTCTCCTCTCCCTCCTCCTCCCTCCCTAAGCATGCACAGGATTTCTTTCTCCTCTTGGAGAGAATTGCCTTTCTATAGGAAAGAGGGGAGTGAAGAAAGGAGAAAGATTTCTTTTTTTGTTGGGGGGGGCAGGGGACAAACTTGCATACAACCTCTGCAAAAATTAGAGTACAGAGAGCAATTAAATCGAATAAAGAATTAAACTGAATAAGGGGAGTAGACAAACCATCCACCTCAGACTGTCAGAGAGAGGAAGCATCAAGTTTGACTTGATTTCCTCCTTGAAAAAGGCTATGTGTCTCTCTTGATTCGTTCAAATGGAACAAAAATAAACCGACAATCCAACCCACTTTCAACTGCTTAATTGCTGCTGCTTTTGAGTGCCAACCATCTGACTTTTCCTGTTTCCATCTGTCCTGTGGGACTGACAATTTGGTATTGCACATCAGTGTTAATGTATGAACTTTGAAAGGTTTCTTCAAGAAAGAAAAAAATTAAAAATTGATTGTTACTTTCTTGAGGTTCCTTGGTATGGCCTTTATGTTGAGGAGCAAAAAAAAAATGTGAAGTTTCAAAACATTTGTAAGGGACAACAGTATTATCAGGCGGCTTGGATTTCTAATTTCAGAAAGCTAATCTTCTATTTAGTTTTGTGTACATGTTGACATTCACTTTCTCCAATATTAACCCTTTGGTGAAATAAAGCATTTAGCTTTTATGTGCAAGCTACATTTGTTATGAATTCTCATTTTATTCTACCTTTCTACTATCTACTTGCATTTTATTGTCTGATCAAATTCATGCCTGGCCTTATTTCCTCTTAATATGTGATTACTTAATGATCATAAACATGATGCTTATACAATCTCAGCACTCCCTTTAGAAGGCACATGTTGACTCAACTGGCCAAGAAGCCTCCTGTACCGGAACAAAGTTTAGAAAGTAAAGGTAGAAAGTCTAAAATTTTAAAAATCTTGAAGAGCAAAACGTTTTTGATCTTCATGTCTTGTTGAAAGAAAGATATCAAAACAACAACGTGTCCCTGGCTGCCTGCATAATAGGTCAAGTAAATGGTACTTGTTGGACAGGCGTTGACAGCAGCCCCAGCGGTCTCTAACTCCACCACTGGTGATGTAAGCTTGCTTTTCCTATTATTTGTCAGAGACAGCTAAGTGATAAGTACTGTTAGATAGGAGGAGGCATAGGGAAGTACGTAGTTAGATGTAATGGGAAAGCATTCCAAGTGAGTCCTACAAGGGCGCAGAGAAGCCAACAGATGTTAGTATCCAAATACATCTTTTCTTTTGATTTATCAGGGGAAATGCCAAGTCTTATGGTTTCTTTCTAGATGTTCACTTGGGATAAGAAAAAGGGAATCTTCTCTCTTAACTCTTCCTGACTGTCCACACTAATTTGTGTACCCCAGAAAGTACTGTTTCATCACATATCTTTAGTGTATAAGTTTATACACCAACTTAAATGAGTTCATTCGCCACCAATATAATGTGTGTTATTTTCCAAACCATTTTCCATCTGAGGCAATTATCTGTTCTCCCAAAGCAGAATTACCTAGAAGAAAGAAAAAAGATCTTCCTTCTAAGTGCTTTGACATTTAAATGACTTTTTAAAAAATGTAGTGTCTCTGTTGAAAGCTAACTCTAGTTTTTAACGGTGTCACCTTTTGGTTACAAGGACAAAAGGACAATCACTTAATTACCTCATGTGTATGTACAACTGAATTAGCAAGTTTAGACATGAAAAGACGTATGAAAAGGACCAGCTGCCTCCATGTGAGAAAAATAAGATTTTGTTGGCTTGTTTCTTCACTGTCTTAGGAAAATGTGAAAGTTTAGGCTTGGCTAGTGACATTTATTTTCATGACTCTTTACAAATGCTAATTATAACAACAACATATAAGAAGGTGCATATGAGTGTTTAGTTTTTCATATACTTCTGAAAAAGTAAACCTTTATATATTAGAAATCAGAACTAATTCCAATATAGTAAGTGAATTGAGAAGAGATTTTAAAAGATATATTATATAAAATTATGATTCTGTCATCCCATAGAATATTCTTGTATCAAAATTTCATAAAATCTTTATTTTTTCACCTTTGAAAGAATGTTTCAGTAAATCTTGTTAATGTTTCAGAGTAAATATGATAACTACATTTTATATTTTTGTTAAAACTGAAGATTTCTATTATACAAGAAAAATCCTAAAATACTAATTTCACAGAAATACCACATGATGGAGAGTTGTTGCTGAGTAGTTTTGAACTTTATTTTATAATGGAGAATATTAGTTATTCTATCTGGTTAAATTACTATATAGTTCTAAGAATACATATAAAATGGATACTTTATAAAATTTGCATATTAAACTTGGTGTTAACTGAAAACAAGAATGGAAAATAGTAGCTCGTCTCAATTTTATGCAAGATGAGTTGGAAGATTAATAAATAAAATTCATAATGTGTTAGAAATCTGAAAGTTAATTTGAACTTCCCGTTAGCCTAATAACATCATAAACACAATATCAATTCATCACTTTTGATGTCAGCATATTAAATCAATTTGGAGTAAATTTCCAAAACAGGTTTTTAGAGACTCCTAGCCTTTAAGACTCACTCTTAACACAGACAATTATAAGAGCCTGAAATACAGCTCTTATGATTTCCGGTTTATGTGAAGGCCGAGAAGAGATATTATTAATTCCAAATTAAAACATGGTATTTATTTTTCTAATGATAATAAGCAAATAATTTTGGGAGGGAAAATACAAAAATAAAACAGTTTTAATATAATGGAACAAATTTTCATCTAACATTATAGAAAACCCATACCAAAGTTAGACTTCTGCTACTGAATAATGTAGGTATAAGTCATGTAAGAATTTTACTAAAAGATAATGACATTTAAATTTAATATCTGGTATACTTGTGATATTTTAAACTTTTTAAATGATTTACTTGTCATAAATATATCTCTACCAAAGGTTTAACATGTAAGAGATGCATTTTAGTTTGAATCTTTTTTTTCCATTAAAATTGACAAAAGCCATTAAAACAGATAAATTATACGGCAATCTAAATAAATAATTTCAATTAGGATTTAAGTATATGTATACATACAGGAGGTGAAAAAATGTGTGCACATTTTAAGCATGACGTTCGCAAATGTGTATACCTTTTTAGGAACTCTCTGTATATCATATGGTGTACATATATACATTATATATATTCTAAACTTATGCAACTTTAAAAAAAAGAATTGGAAATAATGGACACTGGGACATAATCTGTTAAAAAGAGAGATACTCACGTAAAAAGTACCATTTAAAGAATGATGGCAGTGTCTTGGGAATGCTTTAAATGGCTCTTTGGTTGAAAATCTGGGGACACCCAGAGATAATATTAACAGGGACCTAGACCTTTCCTTTTATATAGCTATTCCATGGCTTTGGGGAGAAGTGATTTTTATATGTATCATGATTGAAAAAACTTCCAGTACAAGAAGATGCACCTCTATATACAGGTAACAAATAAGTTGAAATCATATTGCTCCGCGATTTGAACATTGATTTGTAATAAAGCTTGTGTCTTTCTAAGACGTTTAGAAGATGTTTCTTTCAACATTTGTATTAAGGTAAACTTGTTCCTAATATTTTACACCATCTAATGACATGGTTATCATTGCATTTTTGGGAAGGAGGATGTGAATTGATATCTTTTCATTTAGTTCCAAAAGGAATGATTTATATTTTTCCAGAATTTTTGTAAACCTGGTTCAAACTTCTCCATTAAGTATGCCCATTTTTGTAAGGAAGAATTTCTTCTTTCCAAAGAAAACAGCATCTTAGTTTCAGTTTCTCTGTCATTTTAAGAGTGTTTTGTGGAGCTACTTTTACATGAACTGTGGTAGCAAGGCATATGAATGTCACTCCAATCGCATATATTAGCAATAGTAAATAAACTTATTTTAAATTATAGTGCAAATATATACTAACAATTACAAGTAAGAGAGCGTGCCATCCTTTCCTGTCTATATGAATAAAACAAATTTTTGCTATTTGTATTAAAAAAGGCAAACTTTTTTTAAGTGCACAGTAAATATATTGCTATGTTGTAGGACTAGTAAGCACCAGATATGCTATTTCTGTAGTTTTAAATATAATTGTACAAAGCCTGTTGCAAAGTTGCTTCCTTTTAAAATGGCATCCAAGTTTCATTAACTTTAAACAATATTTATGAGAGCTCTGGAAGAAATGCAAAACAGAAACTTTAAAGAATTCTTTCTGTGATTTCTATATTTCTATTTGTTTAAATCTTAAATTCTAATTGTTTAGCTCTAATTCTCTTTGAGTTTGTTTTGTCTCTACAAATGCACTCAGTTCTTGGAAAGGATGCTCGTGCACTGGTTTCCGTTATTTACCAGTCATGTAAATGAGAAGAGATCAAAATTCATCTTTGTTGGTTACTGCTGTTGCAGAGATACAAGGAAAGCATACTGATCATGTCTATAAACATCTCACATATAGTATATTTAACATATTAATTGTACACATAGGGAGACATTTTGTTAAAGAATTCTGGAAAATCATAAAGCAGATAAAGGTTTTTAAAAACACCATCTATTTCTCAGCTATTTGCACAAAATGAGAGCTGGAGAATTTCCATGTAGAATGAGAATGGCCTGTAAGCTAGTATAAGAACTTGGTATGCCTTAAACTTATGAGTAAGGAAAATAACCCTTCGGGGTGATGCCCAAATCCTCACTACTAATGTGAGATGAATTTCTGAGTGGGTAAAGTTTGCCCCTAAGGTGACCTGCCTATTTTGCGGGATGCCTGGGAGTTGCAATTTGCCTGTCCCCCTTATTTAAAAAAGAGAGAGAGAGAGAATTTGGTGACACTATTTGGTAAAGATATAATTTCCTAAATTCCCTAATAGTCTTGTTGGACAGCATTTCATCACAGGTACCAGATTACAACCATGCTATGGCAACTGCAATACTGTACACAAGACGTTTAGCTAAGTACCTCAATTAGGAATTAATTTCTGATTGAAATATGCAATTAATCCAATTCAGACATGGTACTGAAGCTTACCTTATCTCAGTGAACCTGTTTCTCTATTTCTGAAATGAAGCTTTGTTAATAATTGTAAAGTGTTTAGAGTTCAAATAATTATTATTTTTGCCAAAGGGCATTATATAAGTAAAAGAAATTGTGTGTTTTTTCTTGTGTTAAATACACGTTTTCATTTACTTTTGAAATAATTTAACTGCTTAACCAAGAATAAAATGCACATATGCACTCAAATGCAAATAAAATTGAAGAGTTTTAAATGTAAACATTCTTATTCTACAGTTGCTTAAATGAGAAGTAATATCTCTCATCCTCTTTTCTTGACTCCCTAACAGCAGCCATCATTTCAGTCACTTGGGAATAGAAGGGACAGCGGGCAAATCTCTAGTGAAGTTTCCTTGGTGTGACCTCCAGGGGACAGTCTCCTATTTTATCCGAGGTTCATTTCCTCTTTGGACCAGCTTCCTTGCCTGTCACCCCTTGTCTACTGTGAGTAGGAAGCTGGTAACTAGATTTACTGATTGCTACTTTGAGATTCCTTGTCATATTTGTTTCATCAACATGAAGGCAAACGGACATGGAAATAGTCAAAACATACAGAACTGTACCAAATGTACATGAACACATTTCAAATGTGATGCTGAATCTTAGATAAGCTTTAGGATAATTTAAAAAGTAGCTTTTCTCTCACGGGATTTCTGTTTCTTTTGATAACTCACAAGTGATCAAAACAAAAGGTGAGAATGTTAAGCCATAAGTCAGTGTAGATTTTTTTTTTTTACTTAAATAACACCAGAGGATAAAAGTGAATAATTTTTCAAAAGAGTTTCAAATCATATTTTAAAACCCATCTTTTTGATAGAGACCCTTAAATATACACACACACTTCATCCTCATTATTTCAGATAATTGAAAATTTGCTTTTTCACAGAATATCTAGATAATATTGCAAAACATCACACATGAGCTTGCTTTTAGGATGGATTATTAATAAGGTATTTTCTGTCATAATTGTATGTGAGCATTATTGCAAGTGTAAACAACAAGATAGCATCACAGCAGCAGGCCACACTCACTAAAATATCAATCTAGGATTGTCTGCCCTCTCCTTGAGAAAGAGAAAGAGCTAATTGGGTATATTTTTCCCTCCTGATGGACTGGTCTCTGATAGTCTATGCAATTCAAACAATGGGTAGAGTCTTGTTTACCTCCAATAAAATATGGAAACTGCTACTTAGCTTGTTTTTGAAAAAAAAAAAATTATCTAAAAAGATTTTCAGACAAATGACTTAATGACCTTTGAAGCAAAGACAAGTGGTATAACAGGTTATTAAGGCATGGTTGAGCTCCTCTAGCAATGGAGTTTTGAGTTAGTAAGATTATTAGAAAGAAAAGTTGACACAATTTCTCAGGAGAAAGACAAGGTAGCAAAGCATTCAAATCTCTTGCTGACTTGGAGTGTCTGCCAGATCCTAGTTTACAAAACTGGCCTTCTGCCTAATCCCTCGCATTTTCATCAGATTTGAAGAATGAACAAAGTGAACCATGGGGGCATTAGAGTATATTCTAGAGCACTGGGACCTCTTATATAAATAGAATAACATCACCATTTGATTTTAACCAATGCCCAAAATCCAAAGCCACAGATTTCATATTTTAATGTATATAAACCAGATCATTCTATGCCTGAAAGCACTTGAGTTATATCTGTCTGTGTACAGAAAATTCTTATGTGAAAAGTTTAGTTAACAATATGTCATTACAAATAATATACCTATTTTACTGGTTTTATTAAATTATAATGTTAAATGTAAAAAAGTCAAGCAATCACCTTGAGCTGTATCTGAGCCTAAAATTCATGAAAGTGACTTTTCAAAAGAAAGCCAGCATACCCTTTAATTGACAAAACTGCCTTGCTTTTTCATTGTTTTTTGTTTGTTTGTTTGTTTTGTTTTTTCTTTTCTTTTCTTTTTGAGTTGGACTCTCACTCTGTCGCCCAGGCTGGAGTGCAGTGGCACAATCCCAGCCACCGTAGCCTCGACCGGCTGGGCCCCGGCGATCCTTCCACCTCAGCCTTCCAAGGAGCTGGAACTACAGGCATGGCTACCACACCCGGCTAATTTTTGATTTATTGTAGAGACGAGGTCTTGCCAAGTCGCCCAGGTGGGTCTCGAACCTGCGGGTTCTGGCAATCTACTTGTCTGGGCCTCCCAAAGTGCTGGAATTACAGGCTGAACCACCCAGCCCAGCCGTTTTTTTTTCTCTTTTTAAATGTACTTGATATGTAAGTTTCTGATGATTTTTTTTCCCAGAGGTATCAGAGATACTTTCTGAACCACTCCTAGACAACACAAAATGAATATTGATGATAGGAGAGAGCAGACTCCTTCAGGCAAAAGTGGAGGAGACAAGTTCTGTTATGCCTTTGAAAATCTGTTTCATCATTTATATGTTGAACACATAGTAACAGTTTTATTCTTCTTGACTTCCAGACTTTTAGACCTGTATACATTGACGCATATCACAACTCCCTGCCTCAGTAAAAGAGATTTGTTCCATTCTCTGACTATAAGAATAATATAGTCATTCCCTTGTTTCCTTTACAGCTTCTTCCTTTCGCATCGCTTCCCTTCTTACTCCCCTCTTCTTCCTATGCTTTCTTCATTCTTTCTTCTTGTTTTCTTTTCATGTATTAATGAACTATCTTCCAACAGAATCACTAAATGAAGGTTTGGTACTCTTACTCCATAGTAATCTCCACCACTTGGATTTATTTTTTGTCAGCAATCAAGAAACTTCTTAGTTTGTATACCTTTTAAGTTAGCTTCACAAAACATATATACAGATAAATAAAGGAGCAGCTTCTTAATTTGTTTCTGTAATTGGCTCACTTAAATGGAATGTGCCACTATTGGAATGTTTTTAAAATATTACATGTAGTGTGGTAGCACATGCCTGTAATTCCGGCTACTTGGAAGGCTGAGGTGGCCGGGAGTGGCCACTGCACTCCAGTCTGGGCGACAGAGTGAGACTCCAACTCAAAATATATATATATATTACATGTAAAGCTTGGCTTGCTGATCATTTCTAGACCAAAATTGATTGCAAAGAAACAATGTAATTATGTTTGAATGTTCAAAATCCCGGCATATACTATTTGGCATAATCTTTTCTATTTTTCTATTTCCTTATTGGTAATAAGTGATTATGTTAATGACAGGTGTATAGCATTGCTTTTTTAAAAATTTATGTTGCCTTATTTGATCTTGATAACAAAGAGGTTTTCCATTTTATAGATACAATAAAGAGGATTCAGATGCTGTTACCTGCCTGCAGTTACACATTTACAAAGTCTTTTATATATTTTGTCTGTTGAATCACACTGCCTCAGCTTTAAAGGGGGAAAAAAGATATTTTGTAATTCTCCCAGTACATAAGAACTAGTTTGTCCTTGCTTACCAAAAACAAAAAAAACCAGATATTGTCACTGAATGTTAAATACACAGTCTTTATTTATCTCATTGAAAAGATAAGAAACATTTAATAAACTGTGATTTCTGCTGTGACTCTAATTTTGACATAAATTAAGTTTGTGTTTTAAAATTATTTGAGGGACACTTTTATAATCTACAAGAAAAGCCACTAAGCCTGAGTCATTAAACTCAGTCAGCCTTTAGTCGTTACTATGTCACTTGATGTCAGATAAGGCATCTTATTTGTTTCTTGTATGTAAACTTCTTAGTTCTGAGCCACCACAAAGGGTGCAAAGAGATGTGGCTGGAATAATAAATGTTGTAGCTTTACCATTGCCTATCCAAACTTACCTTGCATTATTCTTCTCATTGGTACTCACACAGTTTCTCACTGTTCCCTTGCCCAACATCAGTGGAATTAATTGTTTGCTCTATAGATGCTTTTTCCCTTCTAGTCCAAGGTGAAGAGGGTTAGACATTCATCTCTATGGGAACATATCCAAACCCCAACCCTAATGTGAAATCTATACATTGGCAATTATTTGTGTTAAGAATCAAACACATTTGGGAGTTATGACTAATGTCTGTACACATTGCAATATGGAATATTATAGTTGATTTTGTGACCGATCAGATTTAAGAAAACAGGAGTTTTTATCTGGGAAAGGCCTGTAAAAAGAATGCAAGGTTATATGGAATATAGGATAGGCATTTATTGGGATTTTTAAGTGAATACAGGTAATTTTTGTTTCTTTCTACATGGCAGACACTTTCCCATGTACTTTCCATGCTTCATCCTATTCATAGTGTTTTTAATAATCCTTTGGGGGCCAGGCAGGGAAAAAAGTAATCCTTTGGGATTAGTGCTAAATTATTCAGAATTTTTAAATGAGAAACTTACCCTAAAAAAGAATATTTATGTAATTTACAGAAGGTCACATTATGAGTAAATTGTGGAATCAAACCCAAGTCCTCTGTTACAGAGTCAACACTCAATCATGAGTAATCACGTAGTCATTAAATTCATAAGTGGCAGAAAAAGAAGAGCAGATTATGGCAAAGAGATAGAAGTACCCCCAAAGAGATTAAAGAGTAATAATCAAACTGATCCATTTCATGGTTTAGGTCAATATGGTCATTATGGAAATATGATAAAAACATAAAACGTGAAGTCAATTTTGGAAAGAGGACATTCAGTAAAATATGTCACTGCTAAAAGTTTTGTTTCCCCAGGAATGGAAATGTAGCAACGTGTGCAAATTGTCTGGTACTCTATTAATACATGACAGATCCTACCACTCTTGCTCGCTCTCTCTTTCTTGAAATAACTCTCAGTTTCTTTCACTGGTAAAAATGCCACTTGATTCATAATGGCTTATGCAAGAAAAGGAATTTTGGAGCTCATGTGACCATAAATTCTAGGAATATTCTGGCTTCAGCCACCGGTGAAAATGGAGAATCAAGCAATGCAGTCAGGACCAGGCCTATTCTCCCCCAACCACCCCACCACTGCCATTCAATAATTTAGCAGCTAGTATAATTATACCAGTGGGAGAAGGCTGAATATCAGAGGCTAAAGGCTGAGTTGAATGTCATTTAACTCTGGTTATTTCCTTGCCTTATTTTCTTTGCCTTCCTTTTTTCTTTTTCTTTTTTTTTTTTTTTTTAATGCTGTGAGCAGGTATTTATAGGACTTGAAATGATTCACCTCAGTAGAACTCAGAGCAGCAAACTGAAGATATGTGCAGGGCTACCTGTGTATAAATAAGAATTTCAAACTTTCTTTACTTCTGTAAGGGAAGAGGGGTTATTTACAAGAGTTCATAATAATTTTTTTATTTTACAATTGCCCTAACTGCTTGTATATGCTCCAAATCAACAGGATCAATTTGTACAAAAATACTACACATTTTCTCTTTGCTGTACCTCAAACTGAAGGGAAAATATTTGAGAATAATGTATTTCCTCAGTAAATACTATGATATGCCTGTTGTATGCCAGGCCCTATTTGGATGTTGGGATACAGAAGTAAACAGCAGACAAGTTTCCTGCCTGTAGAGAACTTACATCCTAGGGAAGGAGACAATTTAAAAAACAACAACAACAATGCATAACTACAGTAGTTTCAAATAGTAATAAATACTATAAAATTGTAAAACAAGCTAATAAATAAAGCAGAACAACACTGGGGGGTCTGGTCAAATAAAAATATAGACTTGAGAAAGGAGAAGGAGCTGACCCTGTAACTGTCAGGGCAAAAGACTGTAGTCAAAGGAACCAACCAGTACAGAAGCCCTGAAGCAGAGACGAATTTAGTCTGCTTAGACAAAAGACAGTGGTTTCATGAGTTTTACCCTACCTTAATATTTTAATTTTAAAAATCTGCAACCGTTATTAAAGAAATTTTCAAAACAAAATAATTACATATAACCTTTTCATGCTTTAAACATATGGTGTCATATTTCTGTGTAATATTTTTCCAGTCTGTTTCATATGCTTACATTTCTTATGGTGATAATCATGGAATATATACTATTTCTACCTTGACTTTTAAAATATATTCTCATGTGTTTTATAGGCATTAAAAATATATATATTTAGAAGAGTAGCTGCTTTTCTTTTGTGGCATATAGCTGACCTTTCTGCATACCTTTTGTTTGTAGTCTTTTTTTTTTTTTTTTACAAAGTTGTGGGATAAAATACAGGTTTAGGTATACAAGCATTGATCATGCAGGTACCCTTGTTGATGAGGTATGCCCCTCCCTCCCCTAGCAGCTTCCCTCAACTGCCAATCCCACCCCCCTCCCCTACAGTTTTCTACTGCCAATCGCTTTCTCTCC